>NW_007249803.1:429603-447508 GCF_000164805.1 Carlito syrichta | reverse complement strand
TGAGGAATCCTATAACCCAGAACCTTGTTCTTAGCAACAGACGTGCATTTGCCTTTATATGAGTACTCCCTTACCCGGATACATGCATCAAAACCCTGATGCTTACACACACACACACACACACACACACACACACACACACACACACTCCAAAAGTCTGTTAATCACCTGAGATCCACTAGTTTCCTGCTCTTATAGGTGGTCTGTGATATCATTTTCTTGGAGCCAGTAATAAAATATTTTTTAAAAATCTGGGCATTTTCCTTTCCTCAGTACAGTGATCTATGTAAATGGACACAAGTACTTTTGGGGAAGGCTAAAAGGAAAATTCACAGAATGTCCTTGCAGTGTTAGCAGAAAGGGCTGCTGTAAGCATCCTTATTCCCCCTTCATTAAGGGAATGTGGGTCCATGAACTGCCGGGGGCTTAGAAATGACTCCAACTTTCTGATGTAGTTGCAGTCTCCATTCACCAGACCACAATTTTTTTTCATTTATAGACACCAAGTTGGGCCAGGAATCCTATGACCCACTTGCCATACCCCAAGATCCCCGCAGATCATCCATGCTGGTAAGTCCTAATGTCTCTTAGGGTAACTGTGCCCCTTTTTAGATGACAAGTCGAGGGTACCTACTTGCCCTTCACTACCCAAGACCTTCCCGTGTGGACTGGTGTTGAGATAGGCCAAAGCCGGGGTCCTGCCTGAGTCACCAAGGAAGAATGCCTATGGACCCCAGAATTAGGGTTCAGCCTGAGAGGCCAAGCGGGCTCTTGGCTTCTCATATGAGGAAAGAATTCAAGTATGAGCTGGAAAGTAAATTTATTTAAAAAACAGAGAAACAGAAAGATGGCTAGTCCATAGGTAGAACAGTCCACATGTATTGGATTTAGAGTCTATCATACTCAGTGACTTGTTTTTAAGTGTCTATTTAAAAAGAATGGGTAGCTGGCTTTTACTTGAGCAGACCAACTCCTATGCCTGGCATTTTTGCTAAGATTTGGATCCTCGCCCAACTGGTCCCATGAGGATTAGAACCTCTGGGCTCCTCTTCAAGGCAGCCCCCTGCTCTGTGCTTGCTGCTGTGGCATTTGCTGGGAATAGTGGTGGTGCCACCGTTCTTTTCCTATGATATAATGAGCAACTCAGTTTCTGTGAGCATCCATAGGCTAACAGATCAGCTCTGTTTTCCCTTATCCTCATCTTGTGCTTTGAATCCTCTGCCTGAAATTTTAAATATTTTCTGTGAACTTTGCATAAAAATTTTCTCCCTCCCTTTTAATTTATTTATCTCATTGGGCTATTTATTTATTTATTGTAGGGGTGTTTCCAACATTTACTACTATGGAATACTGTCAGATTTATAGTCAAATTGTAAAAATAGTTCGAAGGTCTTTCATATACTCTCCTCCCAGCTCTCCCACAAATGGAGCCATAGTACCATCCACCGACCTTATTCAAATTTTGCAAGTTGTTACACTAATGCTTTTTCCTGTGATCTAGCATCCAAACCAGTATCCCCAAATTACCTTTAGTTGGGGGATGCTGGTTCCAAGCATCAACTGTTTTTTTTCTTTCTTAACCTTGACACTTTTGAGAACTGTCTCTCGATTTGAGTGTGTCTGGTATTTTCTTGTGGTTAGAGTCAGTTATATACACTTCTCCTTTTTAAGGACTGGGGCTTGGGAGTTTGGGGACCTGGCATTTGTATTCATTCTATTCATTCATTCATCATGAGCCTGTGCTCTGTGTGAAAAGCACACTCATTTAGAGAATTAAGAACTGGCTTCTGCCTCCCCATTCAGAGCCATGACATAGAGCTTACTGCAGCTAATATAATACTTGCAGTTCACCTCCAGGATTTTCATGGAATCCTTTTTAAGGTACAATGAACTTGAAGTGTTATATTATTTAATGTGCTATTTAAAACAACTGAGTACCTGGAGGTGTCTGTTCTAAATCCCTGTCGTCAGTCATAGTTAATTCACTAGGAACATAGCTAAGTCATCAAAATGTAATGCTTAGACCAATTACGGGATCAACCAAAATTCCTATAGACTAGAGTAACCCATAAATAACTTCATTGTGTAATAATTCCTTAGCCATCACCAGTAACCTGTCTTGGGCATCAGTGAGGGGCCAACTCTCAAAGAGATTTACGGGCTGGGTACTATCACCAACATCCCTAAAATAAATGTGAGAAGAAGCTGACAGCATTCAAAAAGTTCTTTCAAGCTTTTAATTCAAATGTCATATGAAAAATGTAACTGGGCCAGAAATCAGAGTATGATTCCAATGTCTCAACATATCACTGTGTCACTTTAGTCACATTACTTACTCTTTCATTCATTTATTCCTTCAACAAACTATGGAATATCCTCTGAGTGCTTAACTCTATGCCAGGCACTGGACTTTTTTTTTTTTTTTTTTTTTGAGTTGGAGTCTCACTCTGTCGCCCAGACTGGAGTGCAGTGGCCACTCCTGGCCACTGCAGCCTCGACCTGCTGGGCTCCGGCAATCCTTCCGCCTCTGCCTTCCAAGTAGCTGGAACTACAGGCGCGCGCTACCATGCCCGACTAATTTTTTTCTTTTTTTAATTTATTGTAGAAATAAGGTCTTGCCAGGTTGCCCAGGCGGGTCTCGAACTCATGGGCTTGGACAAGCCACTCACTTCAGCCTTCCGAGGCGTGGGATTACAGACTGAGCCACCAAGCCTGGCGGCACTGGACATATTATGATGAGGCAAATAAAAAAGAAATTTATCTGCCAAAACAGGTAAGGAACAGTGTTCTAAGTGGGAAGGAATATTGTGAGCATGAGCTATTTGGCAGAAGGGTACAAGCTTTCTGAAAAAAGACCACTGTAGCTAGATAAATGAAAAAGAGGCAAGCCTATTAGAAGCTGAATCTATGTGGTAGGGAAAGGTGAGATCAAGGAGAGCACTGCAGGCACCTTAGGGAGTTTTGTCTCCATCCAAACAGGATGTGGGTAGCCACTGATGTGTGTTAAACACTGTAGCAATATAATCAGACTTTGGGTTTTGAAAGTTCACTCTAACTATAATGAAGAGAATAGTTTGGACAGACCAATTATGTGGTAGCTCAGGCAAGAAGTGATGATAACTTGAACTAGGGGGTTGGTATGGAGACACAAGGAAGTAGGTATATTTGAAAAGAGGCAGCAGTGCTTCCATGGGATCTGGTTCAGCCGGCCAGTTTTCAATCACTTAGCCTACGAAAACTTATTTTTACTCTCTCTGTGCCTCATTTTCTGCATCTGTAAAATGTGGTGTCGTAATGATTCCTACATCATTATTGAGAGGATTACATTTAGTTAAGTTAATAGAAGTAAAGTGCTTAGAAATGTATCTGGCACATACTAATCACATGCACTACATACTACATATATATGTATGTATGTATGTGCACGTGCATACACACATATATGTATAAAGCATACAGTATTACAATTAGGAATATATTTAAGGAATAAGACTGAGAGGAGATAAATTGAGTATCTTAGATAAGGAAGAGGTAGATGTGTATCTGCCAGACCTCTCATTTGCTAGCAAGAAATACTGACTCTGTGTTATTTAGAAGCTGAACGAAATGAGTAATAAAGGTATTGGCAGGCAGAAGCTCCACTTCCTGTCAAAATGGTGTAATAGGGACCTGATTTCCTCTCCTACCTGAAACAACTAAAAAATTGGACAAAAAAGTATGAAGCAACAGATTTCAAGATATTGGACATTAGGCAATGAAGGGAAGTCATGCTTAATAGATGGGAAAAAAATTAGGTGAGTTTTACAAATGCCAGCTTGCTGCCTTGAAATAATTTCTAGGTTGCAGTGCAAGGAGGGTGAAACCAGAAAGAGCCTGCCGGACACCCTGCGCTGAGGAGGTGAATCTATGTGGTAGGGAAAGGTGAGATCAAGGAGAGCACTGCAGGCACCTTAGGGAGTTTTGTCTTCAGGGAATTAAGGTAGTTAGAGCTATCAGAGTGCAGTACCAGAGAGGAAATAGCTGCAAGAATGATTACTCTGAAGATAGGCATAGAGTCCTCCTTGAGTGCTGAGCTGAATACTGAGCAGCACACATGGATAAGAAAGCTACGAAGGTCAGAGACTGAACACTTGAAAGGGCCAGAGGATAGTCAGAGGGAACCATAGTTAGAGCTAACACTGTCTGGGCTGGAAATAGTGCCTGTGCCCAGTCAGACTGGAAAATGGGTCATTGAATGGGGTACTGGACAGATCTTGAAAGGAGGGATAAAATTTCCCTAGACTAACTGCTACTCTGGGACGACTTAACAAATCTTAAAAATCAAGCCCTGAGAAAAAAATCACAAGAATTTAGCTATTTATTATTTTAATAATTAAAATAATTATAATCTATCAGAACAAAACTCAAGAAAATATATAAGAATAATATATCCATTACCTAACAAAGTAAAATTCTCTATGCATGGCATCCAATCAGAAGTTATCAGGCATATAAGGCAGCAGGAAATATGAACAAAATTGAAGAGAAAAATTAACCAATCAAAGCTTACGGTCTAATTGAATATAAAAAAAGGTCAAAATTAGGGACAAGACCATTAAAACAGTTACTACAACTGCATTGCAATTGTTGAAAAAGCTATAAAAAGATTTAAAATGTTAAGTAAATTTGTATAAAATATTTTAAATGATCCATATTGAACTTCTAGAAAAGAAAACTAAAATGCTTTGGATAAAGAATACATTGTATGGGATTAATGGCAGATTAGACATTGCAAAAGAAAAGATTAGTGAGTTTGAAGACATGTCACTAGAATGTATTTAAATGACATTTAGTGATAAATAAAAAGACTAAAAAGAAAATGAATAGAACATCATTGATCTACGGAACAATTTCAAGGAACATAATATATATGTAATGAGAGTCCCTGAAGGAGAGGAGAAAAAAGGAAACAGAAAAAATATCTACAGAAAAAATGGCTAAAGATCTTCCAAATAAGATGAAAACCATTATTCCATATATCCAAGAAGCTCATCAAACCCTGTACAAGAAACACCAAGGCACGTCATAATCAAATTGCTTAAAATTAGTGAAGAACAGGAAATCTCTTAAAAACAAAGTAAAAGGTACTAGACCTACAAAAGAAAAAAGGAAAGAATGACAGCAAATTTTCTACCAGAAACAATGTAAACAGTAGTAGAGAAACAACTTTAAAGTGCTAAAACACAGGGAAAAAAAAACAAAACAAAACCTGTCAACCTATCATTCTATATCCAGTAAAAATATAACTCAAAAACAGAAGTGAGGAAAGACTTTGAAAACATTAAAAAGTAGAACAAATTCATCTTTTTTTTTCATTGAAAGTGGAGAGGTTTGCCAGCAGATCTGCATTGTAAAAAATGCTTAAAGAGGTTTTTCAGGCAGAAGAAAAATAATATCAGATGGAAACTCAGATCTACACAAGAAATACAGATCACTATAAATGGTATTTACATTGTTAAATATTCAACATTATTTCTTGCTACCTAAATCTCTCTAAAAGATCATTGACAATGCATTGCAGAACTTATTATATATGTGAAAGTAAAATGTATGGCAATCATAGCACAAAGGCTGGGAGAAATAAAAAGAAAGTATAATATTATAAAGTTTTTATACTATATACGAGTGGTGTAGCATTTCTAAAAAGCAGATTGTTACAAGTTAAAGGTGTATATTATATACTACAAATGCTAGAGCAACCACTTAAATAAAAAAACAGATCTAGCTAAGAAGTCAGCAAAGGAGATAAAGTAGAATAATAAAAATGCTCAATTAATGCAAAATACTACAGAAAAAGAGAAACTATATAACAAAGAACAGAGATAAAACAAATAGCAAAATGGTAGCTTTAAACCTAACTATATTATTGTTATCATTGTCATATTTAACGTCTGAATTAAAACTCAAAAACTGTCAAAGTATATACTACCTATAAGAAATCCACTTGTAATATAGTGATATAAAAAGATTACAAATAATAGTATGGAAAACATACATATACATACCCTGCTAACACTAACTAAAAGAAAACTGGAGTGACAATATTACAATCAGATAAATTATATTTCAAAGCAAATAATATTACAAGGGATCATTATAAAAGCTCATTTTACAATGAAAAGTTGTCAATTTTTCAAGAGATCACAGCAATCCTAAACTTGTATAGACCTAATAACAAAGTTTCAGAACAGGCAAAGAGAAATAGACAAATCTTATTTTTAGTTGCAAATTTCAATACCCATCTCTTAGTATTTGATGAAACAAGGCAGAAATTTGGCGAGCCTATAGAAAGTTAGAAAACCACTATCAACTAACTTGACATAGTTGACATTTGCAGAGCACACTACGCAGCAACAGTAGAACAGATCATATTTCCAATGCATATGGAATATCTACTAATACAGACCATATCTGGGCCGTAAAAATGAGCACCAATAAATTTTTTAAAATTCTAGTCATGCAAAGTGTGTTATTTGACCACAACAGAATTAACTTAGAAATCAGCACATGAAGGATATGTAAAATGTACTCAAATCTTTTGAGAAAAGTACTTTTATGTAACCTGTGAGCCAAAGAAAAAATCAAAAGGGAAATTAGTTTATTGAAATGAATGAAAATGAAAGCAATAAGTTAAAACTTGTAGGATGACACTAAAGTGTACTTGAAAAGAAATTTATAGTACTAGATGCCTATATGGGTACAGATAAAAGATATTTACTTTAAAGCCAGGGTAATAAAAATCAGCATAAAGATAGATAATGATACAGAATAGAAAGTCCAAAAATGATTCAGACATCTGATTTTTTAATAGAGACTACTTCAAGCACCTGCAACTAGATGTAGCTGCTGTCTATCTCCAGAATGGATCTTGCTTTACTGTTATTCTAACTTCCGATCTGGGGTGGCAATTAGGAGTGCTGCATGGGTGGGCCATGTGTCTATACCTTATCTGAACAAGAGGCTGAGACAGTGCTGCTTGCTTTATAAGACATAGGATTCTTCAAATGCTGCAAGAATAACCAGATGCTGGATTGCCAAGAAGAATGACCATTATAAGGAGTCATAGATGCTGTTAATCTTACCCCTGATATCCAGATTCCTTCGCTAAGAAAGGAGTATTTAATAAGATTTCTGTGAGAATCAAGCAAGATGTGGAAATACTTTGCGACTTTCAATATAAATGCAAAATGTTATTCTTAAAACCCATGCAATTTTGGAACTGAACTTTTTTGTTGCTATTGTTTAACTAAAGGCTTAATGGAATAAGCAAGAGTTAAGCAAATGAGGGAGAAGACCCAGTGAACAAACAGTAGGAGATTCCAGGAGACAGAGAAAGACCTGGATATCAGGTTGTGATGCAACCAGTTAGAAGCACCAAAGAGGGAAAAGGATGGTCAAGTGACTCCCTTAAGGACACTCTTTCTATAGATTTTTCTGTACCTTTAAAATACAATAATTGGTATCTTATCAAAAGAATTACAATTAGCACATTTATACATCATATACATCCTAGTACAAATAAGCTGAATAGGAATACACAGTTGTAATAAAGTATTTTTTATTAATCTGTTTGTATCTGTATAACACATTTTACTAATTTAAGTCTGGGAACTGCTATTGCTTTTATTCTAATTTAACTGCTTGTTCTATGTCACCCTACTTCATTTTCTTACTTTCCAACCCTCAAAAACAACACAGTTTGATTATTCTAGTTGAACTGACTAGATACTTTAAATCTACACATAACTTCTTTTTTTGGTCTTACTTTCAGTTTGCTCCAATGACCAACGTTGAAAATAAAAGCAGTTATTTTATAGGGACACACAGTTTCATTTAGAGGACTCCAGAAACATGTATTATTTAACAACAGGGATACATTCTAAGAAATACATCATTAGGCGATTTTGTCACTGTGAAAACATCATAGCCCATACTGCATACACCTAAGCTATATGGTATAGCCTAATGCTCCTAGGCTACAAACTTGTACATCATGTTACTGTAGAGAACACAGCAATCAATTATGACACAATTGTAAGTATTTGTGTATCTAAACATAGAAAAAATACAGGAAAAATATGGTATTATAATCTAATGAAGCCTGTCATTGCCTGAAACATTGTTATACGGCACATGGCTATGTATCTAACACTGCATATAATACATTTACAAAATAACATTATTTAAGGTAATTATTTGCTGCACTTTTAAAACTTTTTATTCGAGAACACTTTTAGAATTACAGAAAATAATTGTGAAGATAGAACAGAGAGCTCCCCTTAACTCCATACCCAGTTTCTCTTACTGTTAACATCATACATTAGTATGGTATATTTGTTCAAATTAATAAGCCAGTATAGATACATTATTATTAACTAAGGTCCATGCATTATTGGTATTGCCTTAGTTTTTACCCAATGTCTCTTTCTGTTTCAAAATCCCATCCAGGATATCACAATGCCTTTAGTAATCATGTCTCCTTAGGCTCTTCTTAACTGCCAGATCAAAATACCACAATCTGATGGCTTATACAACAAAAATATATTGTCTTATAGTTCTGGAAGCTGGAAGTCCAAGATCAAGGTGTCTGTAGGGTTGCTTCCTTCTGAGAACCGAGGAAAGGATCTATTCGAGCCTCATTCTTAGCTTGAAGATCATCTTCTCCATGTACCTTTTCACATCATTTTCCCTCTAGGTGTGTCTCTGTGTCCAAATTCTCCTTCTTGTAGGACACCAGTTCTGTTAGATTAGAGTACACCCTAATGACCTTATTTTAACTGGATCGATTATATTTGTAAAGACCCCATCTCCAGTTAAGGTCATATTCTGAGGTACTGGGTGTTACGATTTAGGCATATGAACTTCAGAGGGACACATTGAGCCCATAACAAATTTATTACTTGTATAACCTTTAAAATAATTTGGAACAGCTATATACTCCTCACACATTTTAATATTGACATTTAATTATTTAAATCATAAATTTAAACAGTTCCAAAGGATAACATTTTTGGCATTTTGTAATTATTGATGCTTTAAAATAAAATAGTTATATCACTCTTTTAAATATATCCAAAGGAATCTAAATGCCATAACAATTTGATTCAATAACTATAATCAATTATAAAAATGGATGCATAATCTCTGGAAACTTTGTAACTTTCCTTTCTCTCCTTTTCATTCCAACTTTCTCACAGAATTTTATCATATTGTAATGCATTTTGTGCCAGAAAGTTTCCTTTTTGACCACTCTCTTATGCTTCTCTTTGACAAAATTGTTGATAGAAATTGAATTTTTTTAATGTTTTCTTTCCTGGGACCATGATACTGTAAGTGTTAAAAACTTTCTTCTGTATTGAGTTACTGTAATTATTGTTACTCAGTTGATCAAGATAATAAAACCATATTGCAAAACAATAATTATTTTGTAGTTTATTAAACAGAAAAGGTAAAAATTCATTGAAATTGCTTTTCTTGATGATCCAAATAGTGCTTCTTTCCCAGTTAGCTCATGTATCCATTGATGAATGACTTAATGCTAGAACAATACAGATTTCTGTATTGATTTTCTCTCCTTCTCCATTTTTATAGAAGTAACTCCTGAGAAAATTTATCTAAAGTAATTTAAAAATAGAAACATGGCTGGGCTCCGTGGCTTAGCCTGTAATCCCAGTACTTTGGGAGGCTGAGACAAGTGGGTTCGAGACCAACCCAGGCAACTTGGTGAGACCTCGTCTCCACAATTTAAAAAAAAAAAAAGTCATTCTATGGTCGGGCTGGGTGGCTCAGCCTGTAATCCCAGCACTTTGGGAGGCCGAGGCGAGTGGATTGCCTGAGTCCACGGGTTTGAGACCCAACTGGGCAACTTGGCCAGACATCGTCTCTACAATAAATCAAAAATGAGCCAGGCATGATAGCACGCGCCTATAGTTCTGGCTACTTGGAAGGTTGAGGTGGAAGGATTGCCGGAGGCCAGCGGGTTGAGGCTGCGGTAGCTGGCAGCAGTGCCAGAGCACTCCATTCTGGGCAACAGAGTGAGACACCAATTCAAAAAAAAGAAAAAGGAACAAAAGGTATTTTTGTTTCTGATTATTATTTCTATTATTTATTTCAATACCTTTGGGGGTTACAAGTAGCTTTTGGTCTAGGCTGTAAGAGCACCCACCACCCCCACCTGTGCACATTGTACCCAATAGGTGACTTTTGGTCCCTCCACTCCTTCCCCCACCCCCTTCTAAGTCTACCCTTCTCTATGTCTTTGTATACTCTTAGTTTAGCTCCCACTTATAAGGGAGAACATGCGGTGTTTGGTTTTTTGTTCCTGAGTTAGTTTGCTTAGGATGATCATCTCCATTTCTATCCAAGTTGCTGCAAAAGACATTATTTTCTTGTTTTTGATAGCTGAATAGTACTCCATAGGGTACATATACCACATTTTTATTATCCACTGATCAGTCTGATGGGCATTTATGTTGATTCCACATCTTTGCAATTGTGAATATTACTGCAATGATCATGTGGGTTCTGGTATCTTTTTCATATAATGATTTCTGTTCTTTTGGGTAGATACCTAGCAGTGGGGTTGCTGGATCAAATGATAGATCTACCATTAGTTGTTTGAGAAATCTCCATACTGCTTTCCATAGAGATTGCATTAATTCACACTCCCACCAACAGTGTACAAGTGTTCCTTTTTTTCTGCAACTGCGCCAGCATCTATTGTTTTTTTATTTTTAAAATTTTGGCCATTCTGACTGGTGTATGGTGGTATTTTATTGTGGTTTTAATTTGCATTTCCTTGATTGAGTGATGCTGAGCACTTTTTGGCTTTGGTTATTTGCATATCTTCTTTTGAGAGATGTCTGTTCATGTTGTTTGCCCACTTTTTTTTTGTTGTTGATTTGAGTTATTTGTAGATGCTGGATATTAGTCCTCTGTTAGATATATAGTTTGTGACTATCTTCTCCCATTCTCCAGGTTGCCTATTTGCTCTGTTGATTATGTCTTTTGCTGTGCATAAGCTTTTTATTTTAATTAAGCCCCACTTGTTTACTTTTGTTTTAACTGCATTTGCTTTGGGAGTTTTAGCCATAAATTCGTTGCCTAGGCAGATGTCTAGAAGAGTTTTTCCTAGGTTTTTTTTTTTTTTTTTAGGCCTTTTATGGTTTTAGGTCTGACATTTAAGTCTTTAATCCATCTTGAGTTAATTTTTATATATGAGGAGAGATAGGGATCAAGTTTTATTTTTCTGCATGTGGCTAACCAATTTTCTCAGCACCATCTTTAGCATAGGGTGTCCTTTCTCCACTGTGTGCTTTTGTCTGCTTTGTCAAAGATCAGTTGGCTGTAGGTATTTGGATTTGTTTCTGGATTCTGTATTCTGTTCCATTAGTACAAGAGCAGACTTGTGAACCTCTTGTACCAGTACCATGCTGTTTTGGTTACTACAGCTTGGTAGTATAATTTGAAGCCAGGTAATATGATACCTTGAACTTTGTTCTTTTTGCTATAATTACTTTTGATTTTCTGGCTCTTTTTTGGTTCCATATGAATTTTTGGTTTGTTTCTTCTAATTCTGTAAAAAGTGACTTTGGCAGTTTGATAGGGATTGTGGTGAATCTGTAGTTTACTTTGGGTAAATTGGTGATTTGAATAATCTTGATTCTTCCAACTCATGAGAATGGGATGTTTTTTCATTTGTTTGTATCCTCTACGGTTTCTCTCATCAGAGTTTTGTAGTTCTCCTTGTGGAGATTTTTCAACTCCTTGCTTAAATATATTCTTAGGTATTTTAGCTTTTTGGCTGCTATTATAAATGAAATCGGATTATTGATTTGATTCTCATCTTGGTTGTTTTTGATATTCAGCAATGTTACTGATTTGTGTGTGTTGATCTTGTATCCTGAAACTTTACCAAATTCATTTATCAAGTCCAGGAGTCTTTAAGGTTCTCTTGGTATAGAATCACATTGTCGGCATACAGAGATAGTTTGACATCCTTTTCCAATTTGGATACCTTTATTTCTTTTTCTTGCATGATTGCTCTGGCTATGACTTCCAGTAGTATGTTGAATACTATTGGTGAAAATGGGCATCTTTGCCTTGTTCCAGTTCTGAGGGGGAATATGTTCAACTTTTCTCTATTCAGGATGACATTGGTTGTGGGTTTGTCATATATGATTTTTATTTATTTTATTTATTTTTTAGAAAGCAGGCTTTATTAAGAGGAGAGAAAAGCTCCCAGAGTGGGAGGGGACCTGAAGGGGTTGCTCAGAAATAATATCTTAGTTGGTCAGAAATTGGGAGGCACCTCCGAAATGTAGTTTGGAGAAATCTTTTTGAAGGTCTTAAACTCTCACTTAAGAATGAAGTTCTGATTGAAGAACAGTTGACGTAAGCTCCCTACATACCTTAATATTGCCTCTACTTTTTAATCTATGTTAGAACTCCTTTACTTGGCTTTTGAAAGATGACATGTTCTTCTTTTATGTACTTTGATCAAATTGTTCTCTGGCTTTCCTTGGAACTTTCTTTCTGTTTGTTTGTTTATTTATTTATTGTAAAGATGTGGGGTACAATTCAGGGTTAGGTATACCAACGTTGATTATACCCTTGTTGATGAGATATGTCCCTCCCTCCCCTAGCAGTTTCCCTCAACTGCCACTCTCACCGCCCCCCCAACAGTTTCCCACCATTGCCAATCCCTTTCTTATAGTATTATAATTGCTCAAGGTTAGCTTATGAGTGAGAACATATGGTACTCTGTTCTTTGCTTCTGTAATAGATCACTGAATATGATCAACTCCAAATCCATCCAAGTTATTGCGAAGTCCATATGTTTGTCCTTATTTATGACTGCATAATATTCTATTGTGTATATGTACCACATTTTTTAAAATCCAATCCAGCTTTGATGGGCAACATGGTTGGTTCTGTGTTTTTGCTATCGTGAATAAAGCTGCAACAAACATACGGGTGCAGGTGTCTTTTCTGTAGAATGATTTGAGTTCCTCCAGGTATATTCCCAATAGGGGAATTGCTGGGTCATATGGAAGGTCATTTTCTAGTTCTTTCAGAAATCACCACAATGTCTTACAAAGAAGTTGCGCTAGTTTGCATTCCCACTAGCAGCGTAGAAAGGTTCCTTTTTCTCCACATCCTTGCTAGCATCTGTTGTTGCTTGTTTTATTAATGATGGCCATTCTTACTGGCATTCTTAGGTGGCATCTCAATGGGGTTTTGATTTGCATTTCTCTGATGATGAGTGAGGCTGAGCACTTTTTCATGTGTCTGTTGACTGCCCATATATGTGATTTTTATTATTTGAGGAATATTCCCTCTACCCCTATTTTGCTAAGGGTTTTATCATGAAGGGATGCTGGATTTTATCAAATACTTTTTCTATATCTATTGAAATGCTCAAATTATTTCATGATTTTTGTTTTTAATTCTGTTTATTGACTTGAGTATGTTGAACTACCCTTGCATCTCTGGGATAAAACTCACTTGGTCTTGGTGTATTATTTATTTTTTATGTTCTCTTGAATTCTGTTTGCTAATATTTTACTCAGGATTTTTTGTGTCTATATTAATAAGGGATATTGGCCTGTAGTTTTCTCTCTTTTTTTGTTGTGTCTTTTCATGGCTTTGGTATCAGAGTGTTACTGGTCTAGTAAAAGGAGTTAGGGAGCATTCCCTCCTCTTCAATTTTGTGGAATAGACTCGTAAAATTGGTATCAGTTCTTTAAAGCTCTGGGTAGAATTTAGCTGTGAGTTCATCAGGTTCTGGACTCTTTTTTGTTGGAAGACTTTTAATTGCTGTTTGAACCTCATCACTCATTACTGGTATGTTCAGGATTTCGATTTCTTCCTGATTCCAGGTTGAGGTGGTGGTGGTGGGAGGGAGTTGTATGTTTCCAAGTCTTTATCCATTTCTTCTAGAGTGTCTAGTTTGCTTGCATAGAGGTGTTCATAATAATCTCAGATGATCATTTGAATTTCCTCATATAAGTTGTAATGTTTACATTTTCATTTTTGATTGCAGTAATTTGAGTATTCTGTCTTCGTTTTTTAATTATTACAGTTATTGGTCTATCAATTTTATCTCTTCAAAGAACCAAACTTTTAGTTCATTGATTCTTTGTATTTTTTTTAAATTCTAATTTCATTCACTTCTGCTCTGATCTTTATTACTTCAAGTTTCTTCTGCTAGCTTTGGGTTTGGTTTGTTAGTGTTTTTCCAGCTCCCTGAAGTGTGATGCTAGGTTGTCAATATATGATCTTTCAGTCTCAATAATGTAGGCCTTAAGCAGTATAAATTTCCTCTGAGCACTGCATCGGCTGTGTCACAGAGGTTTTGATAACTTGTTTTATTGTTGTCATTTGTTCCAAGGAATTTTTCAATTTCCATCTTGATTTCATGGATGACCTAAGGACCGGTCAGGAGGAGATTGTTTAACTTTCATGTTTTTGTTTGGATTTATCAGTTCTTCTTGTAGTTAATTTCTGGTTTCTTCCGCTATGGCCTGACAAGGTGCTTGATATTATTTTGATTTTCCCAAGTTGTTAACACTTAATTTGTGGCCTGCTTTATGGTCTGAATTGGAGAATGTTCCATGTGCTGATTAAAAAAAATGTATATTCTGCAGTTTTGGAAGGAATGTTCTGTAGATGTCTGTTAGTTCCATTTGTTCTAGAGTCTGGTTTAACTCCAATGTTTCTTTGTTGACTCTCTGCCTTAATTATCTGTCTATTGTTGTCAGTAGAGTGTTGAAGTCTGCCAGTATTATTGTATTGCTGTCTCTCTCTTTTTTTAGGTCTAGTAGAATTTGTTTTATAAAACTGGGAGCTCTAGTTTTGACACATATATACCTAAAATTACTATGTCTTCTCATTGGATTGTTCCCTGTATCATTGTATAGTAGCCATCTTTGTCTTTTTTTTTTCTTGCCTACACCTCCCAAAGTACTGGAATTACAGGCATGAGCCACTGTGTCTGGCTAGGATATTTAGATCTCTGACAAGACCAGGGAAGTTTTCCTCAAATAGGCTTTCCAAACCTGTTGCTTTCTCTTCTTCCTCAGGAACATCTGATTCTTAGGTTTGGACATTTTATATATTCTCATATTTCCTGGAGAATTTGTTCCATTATTTTGATTCTTTTTTCTTTATTATTGTATGAATGACTTAATTTAAGAGCTTTGTCTTCAGGTTCTGAGACCCTTTCCTCTGTTTTTTTCTAACCTACTGTTAACATTTTCCACTCGTTTTGTACTTCTCTGAATGACTCTTTCAGTTCCAGAATTTTATGTTTTGTTTGTTTGTTTGTTTGTTTTGGTGTCCACCTCTTTGGAGAATTTTTCATTTGCATCCTGAATTATCTTTAAAATTTCTTTATGTTAGTTCTAATTTTTCTCCTGAAGTTCATTGATCAATTTTTAATCAATATTTTGAATTATATGCCTGGAATTTCAAATTTTCATTTTGGTTAGGGGCTCTTTGCTGGAGAGTTTGTGTGATCTTTTGGGGGTATTGGAGAATTATGTTTTTTTAAACTTTTCTTCTCATTTGGGTACACTATTTCTGCTTATTTGAGGCTGATAGGGGTCTGATTTAGGCAATGTAGGGTTCCCTTGATTGTACATAGCCTTAATGTGTTGAGTTTCTCAATTGCTAGCTGTGGTTGTCCTGTGCTGGGTACCTGCACTGGCTTACAGCATCTTGAGTTACCAGAGTAGCTTGGAAAGTGGTGTTAGCTGTTGTTTGGGATCAGGCCTTCCCCAAAGCTGAAGTATTATATTTGATGTGGTAGACTATACTGTTAACCTACGGCCAGAAGTTGGCACTTGTGGGAGGAAGCCAGCTGTGATGGTAGCTATAGGGTTTCTCTTTGGCAAGTGTTACTCTAAGGCAGTGCCCAGCCAGCCTATCCCAAGGCTCTGGGGATTTCCCAAGTTCTCTGTCTGTTTTGAGTCTTTGAGGGACATGTAGGGGAAAGGAGATTAAGTACCTCACAAGTGTGCACTATTAGCCAAGTGGAGATTGGGAGGGAGTCCCAGGCTACTGGAGTAAGGTTGTTGGGCAGGGCAGGCTCAGAAGTGTTTACACTGGGGGTGAGAGGTTGCTATGGCAACATACTCCACCTGGCTCCCACCTTGGCCCCAGGAAATCTACAATATGAATGTCAAAGTGCAGCCAGCTTTAAGACATCAGGTGTTCACAGACAACCCACCCAGCCAGGAATTTGTCCTTGGGGCCCATCCCCTCCTAGATCTGCTGGAAAGCAGCTACCCCTTCCCCAAGGGTTGAGTTCCAAGGAAATAATGGTTGGCACTACTCAAGGCTTTGTTCCAACACCACTCCACAGCAGAGCATGGCTGTAAGTCAGTTTTCCATGAGAGACTGGTTCCTGAAAGGCCCAGGCAGCCCTGCAAGTTCATGGCAGGAGAACAAAACTCCCAAATTCCCCTCATTTATCTTCCCTGCTGTGTCCAGAGGCTGTAGTGGACTGTGTTGGTGCAGGCACAAGTCTGGCCAGTCCCAACCCAAGTTGATGGATTTTTTTCCCTTCTTCTTTTCTCTAAGTGATTATCATCATTCATTGGGATTGCCTTGGATTGTGCTTCTGGTCCTGTTCCTCTCTGGGCATTTAAGAAACTGTCTGTAGGAGAATCTCATTCTGGCTGTCCCATGTTGGCCATCTTAATTCTGTCTCTAAAAATGCATTTGTTATATCAATTTCAACCAGTGTTATGAATTCCATCCAAGTTATATGCCCAACACTACCTAGTAATTTATTGTCAAAAATATTTTTAGTGCTATCTCTGCTAAAAACTCTATTAAGTTTTCTTCAAATTCATGAGAACCACCTGGCATGCAAAAGATCTATTTCCTAATATAAATGTTACTCATGTCTTGAGTTCTGGGAGGCATACCAAAAAGGGCTTACCAAGACTTACCAAATAGCCCTTAATTATACCTATTGCTCTTTCGCCTAAAGGCACCTGAATTAAAATAGATTGATGTCTTAGTTTGGGTTCCTATAAAAGCAGACCCTAAGATGAGGTCTTGGGTTCAAGGAGTTTATCTGAGAAGTGATTCCAGAAAGTACAACTGAGGCAGTAAGGAAAGTGAGATTAGAGAAGGAAACAAAACAAATCAAAAACAAAAGAGAGTCAGAGAGTGGGTTACTACTGTGGGCAACTGAGCCCAATCCCACATTTGGAATATCCAATAGAATGTACCTCAGAATTGTCCCACCATCGATTCCCATCTTTCATTACTTGCTTCTGGCACTTCCAGGCTATGCTGTACAAGACTGAGAGTCAGAGAGGGAGAGCCCTCCTTATGCAAAGAAGTAGAAAGACTTAGGCACTTAAGACTGGAAGGTACAGAGGTAGGACACTAGGATATGCAGTAGAACATCAATAGTGTTAATAGCTGAAAAATTGAAAATATTATTAATTTTGCTACTGATAAAAATGTTTTTCTTATCAAATGACGTAAAATATATATTCATCAAAACCTTGAAACTGCAGATTTATCATTTAATTTATTTTTTAAAATCTTCCCTATAGTGACAAAGCCAAATACCTTTTATCAAAACTACCAGCAATATATGTCTAACTTAATTTTTAATTCAAATAAATATGTTAATACAAGTTTAGAATATGTATTCAAGTATTTCTTAAATTTAACTTGTATTTAAATTGAGTAAATATTAAATTTTGCTAAAATTATTAAGAAATAGATTTCAGCTGTAATCCCGTGCTTTGGGAGGCTGAGGTGAGTGGACTGCCTGAGCCCGCGGGTTCGAGACCCACCTGGGCAACTTTGCGAGACCTCATCTCTACAATAACTCAAAAAA
>NW_007249803.1:411463-429511 GCF_000164805.1 Carlito syrichta | reverse complement strand
AAAAAAAAAAAAAAAAAAGAAATTTCAAAATGCATGTTATAAAACAACTAAAATAATATAATGGAATTAATTTATTCACTTCTTAATAAGTTGTAAAAACAAGAAAGTGAATTAAGATGCTGTTCCTCATTACTTAATTTATAATAATATAACATACTGTTTAGCTACAATTGTAAGTTTTGATTGAAGTGAGATATATAATAAGCATGATATTTCTTGGATAAATGTGTGTATATGTGTTTATTGGTGTTCTGTGTTGATAATAATTAAATTAGAACCAAATATAAATATCATAAGGAACAGTATTAATTTCTAAGACCACAGAATAAAGCTTTTCCTAGTATATAAAGGAAGAGAAAGCTACCTAATGCTAAAACTCACCAGACTGAAAGCAAGCACGTACTTGTATTTTTTTTTTGTTCATAAACTAGAAAGCATTAAGCATTTTATACATGAAATTAAATGAACTTTAATTTCAATTAGAATAGATGTTTGATGATATGCTTTTATAACAAGTGTTTTAACTGGTTTATTGAAAAACTCTGAAATAAATTATTAAAACATTTTATTTGCAAATTTTATCATTTACTCAGGGAAATTCGATAGTTCCAGAAAACATTTCAGGTATGTTTAAATGAATCAGACTCACTAATATGTACTCCTTTGGCTAGTCCAAGGTACTTTTCTTTCCAGCTAATGATACATTTTAGATATAAATACTGAGGACTACCAAATGGAATTGCCTACACATGAAAAAAAAGTCATACGGAATTGCCTATATATGGAAAAAAACCCATAAAATTATTCAAAATATTTTACCCATGATTTTCTCACATGAACTCCCTTGCCACCGCCATCAACAGAGTTATAATTTTTGACAGTAGATTGTCATCCTTTTCATCCCCTCTGTCTAGTAATTGAATATCTCATTTTAGCATGAGGCTTTACCCTTAACAGAAATGTGTGTAATATTGAAAAGACTAGAGGTCCAAAGGTTTTATGATACTCTATGTAATCTTTAAAGGCGGTATCTCTTTGTTTGTTTACCCATTTTTTTTTTAAACTCTGGAGCAATTCACTCAATGCACCCAAATAAGATTTGGATGGATGTGGAAAGGGTTTTTGTAAAGATAGGCCTATACACTGGCATTTTCCATGTTCAGAAACCTCTTGGACAGCCCAGGTGTGAGACTAACTTGGATATGTGCACATTCAGTTTTACTAAACATTACCTAATTACTTTCAAAAGAGCAAGTATATGTGCACATTGCCTGCATATGAGAATTTCCCTCATTTGATATCATCAGACTTTGAAATTTTTGCCAATTTTGTAAATGAGAAATATTATTTCATAGATTTTACTTTATATTTTCCAGATTATGAATGAGTTTGGGCTCATTCATAAGTTTAGGCTTATGTGTCTGTGGGCTATTTGAGTTTCTAATGCAGTGAATTGCCTTCTATCTTTTCCTGTTTTTGAAGCTTTTTAAAAACTTAATTCTGAAGTTCTTTATTCCATACACCAATCGTTTTTCCATTGTATATGTGGTCCAGACTGTCTTCCAGGATGTCACTGTCATATAACTTCAGTTATGGAGTGTCACTATTATCATCATCACCACTACTACTCATAGCAGTATAATTAAAATATACTGAATGCATACATTGTGCCAGGTCTGTTTGATGTACCTTATGTATATTACCTCATTTACTTCTCATGACAGCTCTGTGAAGTAGGTACTTACATCCCCATAGTATAGATGAAGAAACAGTGGCATAAAAAGGCCTAAGGAAATTTATAATTGTTCAGCCAGTAAGTGACAAAGGCAAGATTTGAACCTGGATACTCTAATTCCAGAGCACAAATCCTTAATCGGTATACTGTTTCATATAACTTCATCTTAATACAATATAAACAGTACTATAATTTTCAAATGGTTTTACTTTGATTTACTGTAAATGACATTGAGTTTTATAGTTAAAAGCTATAGTTTACTTCACTTTGATAATTGACATTAAGTTCCCACAATGGGTCATATATTTTGCTAGACTTGTAGATTTAAAAAAAGAATAAGAAAAAGACAAAAGTAGTCTCTACCCTCAAGAAGCTACAATGTAGAAGGGAAGATAAACAATTAGGATACTGTGTGAAGAGCATTATAATAGGATGCAGCAAAGGATGCCATGAGAACATATAGGAAGTCTCCTTAACATGCAAATCACATAATGATTTACAATGAATCTTCAGTCAATGAAAACTGCCAAATTTTCATCACATGTGCCAACCTTCCCTCATCTTACCCACTAGTTTAAACCTAAGCATCCTAATTAATCTCTTTGGTTTGCTTGTTGAGATCTTTTTGGGATTCTGATTTGCCCATGGAATGTTTTAGCTGGCATTTTACCATCATGCCATTTACAATTTGCTTAGCAAATTATTGATATGATTATTCAAGTTCTGGGCTGCCCATATTTGATAAGATTCCTGGGATAGATTTTTCAGGCAGCTCTGGGAGCAATAACCAAGTCCCTTATCAGTGCGCTGAAGATTGTTCTTCTAGGTTCCTATCTGCTTCTAGAACAGAGAAGGGTTGAGGGGTTACCAGGGCATTAGAGAGATGCACAGAATAAGAATGAGGTCATGATAAGCAACTTAGGCAGCAGAGGTGGGGCAGGGGTGGCAGTAGTAGCTATTGTTTGTTTTCCTTTTTCTTCTTTTTCATCCTTCCCCTCACCCCATAAAAGCTGCATACTCTCTTCAAGAAATGAATACACGTTTATGTTTTTAGCTGAGTTGAAAATGACAAGATATCATTTAAACTGCTGCATCTCAATTTATTTCTCTTTAAAATGGTAAAAACAAAGCTGGACACTAAATGAAAAATTTTAATTCCTTGGCATGTTTTGTAGGGAAGAGAGTTTAAGAAATGTCAGAGATTAACTTCTGCTTTTAAACATTTGTGGTACAGAAGGGAAGAAGTGTATTCAGCAGTGAGACCACTTGTGACTTCATACCAGGGCAAGTGCTGTGTTATCTGGGTTTTTCCTATGATGTCATTTGGGATTGGTTATTTTTAAGCACATGAGCACAAATATTTATTTCTTGGCTGCTAGCTTTCTGTCTCACTTCAGTTGCTATTTTAGCAATTGTACTATAAATCACAGCGCTGTGATCTCACGGGTGCTGGGAAAGGGAAAGAAGAGAGGGCAGAGACAAGCCTGCCGATGACATGTCTGGAAGGCAGGCAGGGAGTCTGCCATGAGGGCTGTTAGCAGGCAGAGGGAGCAGGGAAGCAGGCAGAAGCAAACTCAGTGAAAATGCTGGCCTGTGGGATGGGCTTTTTGTATTTGTAGAAGAAAAGTGAGGTTCTTTCAAATTAGGTACTAAAGAAACACAGGAAAGCTGCATAATACGAGTGTTTTCATCAACACTTTGTTTTCTGCTTGGTGCTTTCATTGAATTCCTGAAATACCTAGCTATTATCTCTTCCCGAGGGCAAAGTCACTCTAATAAATGGCTGCGGATCCCTCTGGAGAAGGCTTGCAGGAAGACGTACAGTATGTACCTGTGAGAGATTCCTTCCTCAAAGGGACCCAGTCCTCCCTTCAATCAAGGGGGTCTGAATCTGTGAACCAGCTTGAATCTAGAAACTGGGCAAGAGGACATGGTCATCCACTGTGTGATGACTCAAGTCAAGACCTGGAAATTTATTATATTGATCAGAGATTGAGCAAATTATGGCCCATGGCCACATCTGGCCTACCACCTGTTTGTGTGGCTATGAACTAAGAATTACTTTTACATCTTTAAATGGTTGGAAAAATCAAAGAAAAAATAGATTTGGTCACAGAAATTTTTTATGAACGATGTCCACAAATAAAGTTGTATTGAAACACAGTCGTGCTCATTTGATTACTTGTGATCGTGGAAAATTTTACACTCAGCATGATACTCAGCATGCTACAAATTAAGGTGATACTCAGCATGCTACAAATTAAGGTGATGCAGTTATAACTCAACAGCATTTCGAATGCCATACATATCACTATATTGTGAAATATTTTGTATTACCAGTTCACACGATCATGTCATGATACGAAAATGAGAGAAAAGTGGACTTTGCATTCATGCCTTTAAGGCATAGTGAAGAATGGATTATTTTGTTATCAAATTAAGTGGCAAAGTATTGTGTTCATTGTGTGACAGCACTTTTGTTTCCAAGCATATCATTTGTTAACCAAGCAAGCATGGAACGTTATCTACTAATGGTGAAATTAGTCCAGGGAAAATAAATTTGTTGAATACTATTAGCATTTCAGCAAGAATGATTGCTTGAAGAGTTCAGAACATTGAAAGTAACACCAATAGTCAATTTAAAAGGAAGACAGATGATACTGAGTGATTTTCTTTGACTCTTGATGAGTTGACAGATGTTTATGACACTGTTCGATTGTTGTTTATCCAAGGAGTCAATGCTTGACTAGTTTGAAATGACTAAAGAATCAGCCACTATAAACAGTCTGTATAGAACAAACGCAGGTGAGCAAATATACAAAAAAGTTGAGAAAGCACTAATTCAGTGTAACCTGATGTGGAATCTGCTATGATATAATTGAGGGTAGAAACAAAAACATGTGGATCATAAAATGGCTTAGGCACACGTACAAAGCTCATGAAAATACGAAAATTTTAAGGCATATGTTTATATGTTGCATAATCCTTAGTAGGTATCTTGAGAAAAACATGTGACTCTACCACGTGTTATTAAATTAGTAATGTCAGTGGTCAACTTCATTTTCTACTGCAGATTTTACTGTTGTCAATTTCATAACATTTTGTCAGAAATAGAAGCAAATATTATAATTTTCCATATTACGTATCACTTTTGTGGTTTAACAGTGGTTAAGTTTTATTGTAGTAAATATTTTGAGCTAAGAATTAAGATTAAATTTTTTCTGAAAGAGAGGAATTGACAATTAGCCTTTGGCACAAACTAAATAATGTCTATTGATGAATATAGCCTAAAATTAAAAGACCTTATATATGTGAAGCTTTACTACAGACAAGTTACTTAGACAGCAACTAACGTTTGAAGTGCAATTAATGTCAATCTGTCAATGTTTAAAACAAAAATGAGATCTCCACTCCCATATCAATTTGCTATGGATACATCCCCAAGTTCAAACTGCAGTTGCAGCAATGTTTTTCAGACCCCAGTGAAAGTACAAGGGAAATTTCGATATTTCAAAACTGATTTAGCTGTGCAATTGAGGGAATTCTACTAGTCTTCCATTGAAAGTGATTGATTTGCAATGTATGGCATACTGAGACAGGAGCTAACTAGAAAGGCTACGCAGACAGACAGGTGGGTCCTCTGGTAACAATGTAGCGAACTCCCAGCAGGCTTCTCAGGCTCAGAGTTGGTAAACAAGTTCCCTGCAAGCTTCTCAAGCTAGGGCTTAAGTACTCACTGCCGGGATTGAAAAGCAACCAGTAAGCTCACCATTAGGCCTCTACCTCCTGCTGATTGGTCCTTAGTACTGACCAATTGGAACAGCTACAGAACACAGCTAGTACTAGCCAATCAGCTTGAACTTAGGGCTATAAAAGCACCAGATTTCTGGCCCTAGACACACAACCCCTTAGGATCCCCTCCCCCTGCGGTAGCTTCTCTGTCTCCTCATTAAATCCTGCTTTTTTACGGTCTGTCTGTTCATGTACCTCATTCTTCCTGGGTATGCCTAGGTAGAAACTCGACCCTGAAGAGCTGTAGAGAGCTACAGAAGATCATCAGAGACTATAGGAGATTGTCAGAGCCAAAGAGCCATGCACCCCAGTGGCTGACTTGCCAGCTGATGGAGCCGGCTGAACCAGGAGAGCTGCCAGAAGAGGGCAAGACTCTGAAGCTGAGACACCCCGGGAGCTAGACTTGCCAGGCCACCAAACCAGCAACACTCTCAGGGCCTGACTTGCCAGCCCATTAGAGCCAACACTTCCAGGGCTAGGCTTACTAGCCCCTGGAGACGACCCTCTATGGGACTTGGCCTGCTGATCCATTGAACTGACACTTTCAATACTAACAAGCAAATTTGAGAAAAATCTAATAAAATTCCATAAATAACTTCTAAGCAATGAACATGCTCAAATAAAATTCTATACTCTTGAATTTGATATTAATATTTGGCAATACCTATCTGCATAAAAAGATATTTTAAAATATTAGATTAAATGCATAAAAGTTCATTAGCAATAAGCATTTAACAGATAATATTGACAATTTTGATGATAGAAAACACTAACTTTGTACCTGAGTTAAGCAAAATATTATCTCTCCCCCCAAAATAAGCATTCCTTTTTCCTCATTAGCAGATCTGTATTACAAAAAATTATACTTAATTCAGAGTATTATATTTAAAATTTTATCAATAAAAATTCTGTGGAAATTTGTGGGGTTTTTTGTTATATAGGTACCCATGAATATCTTTAATTCTGCCTATTGGTGTGCAGTCTAAAAAATTTACTATCAGGACCTTTACAGAAAACATAGATCACGTAAATTTTCATAGGTTGCCCATCTATTTCATTCCTAGGGACCTCGTGATAACCAAAGATCATTATACGTCAAAAACTTTACAACTACTTCTTTGTCTCTGCTGTACTTTTCTGTAAACACCTTTTACTTTGTCTTTGGTGGTAATCACTACCCAATAGCCTGCGTCACTCTGGGATAGCATATTCCCACTGAAATATCAACGGTGGCATCGTCTTCGTCTACGAGGCCTATAGAGAACAGTCATCTATGTCACGAGCTATTCAAGGATGATGGTGCTCCTCTCACCAATTAACTTTGCAGTGTTTGCATGAAGGAAGAGTCTTTGAGCCACTGTAGGATGTAAAGAGTGAGGGCGGGCTACTCAGGTAGTACATCATAAATATTCGTCATTCTTGTATTCCTAAGGCTTTCCTTCACATTTTACGAAGGAAGGTCGGTCACATCAATGTCATTAAATATAAGCCATGGTTGAGTTGACCTACCAACCAAGGAACCTGCTAGAGCCACACCTAACTGCATGAGACGAAGTATTAAATCCCGAATCTCTGGTAAGGGCACCATAACAATATGCTCAATAAAAGCCAATCCACTGCTATGTTTCATTCTCCTTGGTCTAACACCCTTGGAATCCTGGAATCCACTCCTACACATATTATTCCAGGCTTTTGCCGTTATAAATTAACCATTCATAGAATTATGTTAGTGTGTAAGTTATTTCCTTTTGGGTCAGATTTTCGTACTTTCCCTTAGAAAGCATGCTGAGATCTGGCCTTAATTATGGGTATAGTAGCAAAAATAAAAGTTGGGATTAATCTTGAGAAGAAAAGGTATTTTATGGCAAGACAGTTTCTCCATTATTAGAATTCATTCAAGAAATAGAAGACCAGTCTAGATCTGTGAGGATAGGCTTCAAGGGAGGTTCCAGTGTTTCAGTGGTTCAAGATTCTGAGCTTCATCTAAATCCACTCAGATGTCTTGATTCTAAGTCTAAGATTCATTATCTTTCCCAACCAATACTATAAGCTTCACTTGATAAACCTGACAATCTGAACTCAACTTTAATTCTAACTCTGAAATCTGCACAATTAACTTTGTGTCTTATTTTCAGTGAGCAAATAAGAGAAAGAAACAAGATTCTTTTAGAACTGTGCTGGAAGCTTTCTGATTATCTACAACTTGAGCTGAGAATTTAAAGATGCATCTTGATTTTTTTTTCTTTCTTTAAGTGTTCCAGAGCATTCAGAAGAAGCCATTCCATACTACAGTCCATGTAGTCATTGTTACTGCTATAATAGTCAAGTACAAAGGCCATTTGGTTCTCCTAAGGTTTTTGCTTTAGTTAGCACTCCAAAATTAACCACAGGTAATAATTTCATTAACTGTGATGCCATGGCACGTCATTGACTACTGGAATTCTATTTACCATCGGCAGGGAACTCAGCACTGCATTTTAGACCAAACTCTGACTTCTGAGAAGGGATATTCTCTAGCCAGTGCTGTTGTCTTTGAGCTCATAGGAAGGGTCCCACCAATCCGAGTCCTGGATCTCCAAGGAAAATGCAAGTGTACAACCAAAGCAATCCCCAAATTCCATCTTTAATAGACCATTTCTCATATAAATTTTCATACAAGTCAGTGTCCAGTAAGGAGACAGAAAACATTCCTATTTTTTTATGGGTATAATTTGATATAAATAATTATTAACTAAAGAACATTATGGAATCTCAGAAATAACAACGGCAAGAAGCAGTTACTTTTCCTAGGGTTGGAAGAACAAAGATACAAGGTAGCAATGATTAAAGCAAAGAAGCTTGGAGAAGGGTTCACATGGTTCTAAAACTCTGACCTCTGAGAAGGGATATTCTTTAGCCAGGGCTGTTGTCTTTGAGTTCAGAGGAAGGGTCCCACCAATCTGGGTCCTGGATCCCCAAGGAAAGTGCAGCAGCTTGCTAATGCTTCCAAGGGGGCATCAATGCTAGAAATCTACAAACTGCCATCAACTTCTGCTACTTCACTAGCTGTCCATGCCAAAGTGAAGAAGCGAGACTGGTGGCACTGACAGCAAGTCCCTTCTTGCTTTCCAGTCTGCCAGTATATTTTCTACTATTGGAAAAATTACATTTTGAAGGAACTGGCAAAGCAGAAATTGGGTTTGTAGAGTCAGTCCCCAAATCACAAAGCCAGGTATAGAAGCATGAGTTTGAAGTTGAGAGAATCACTTAATCACTTCCTCACTAATAAAGTACACTTGATGAGGTCTTAACCGCTTTTTTTTTTTGAGTCAGGGTGTCACTCTGTCACTCAGGCTAGAGTACTGTGGCACCCTCCTGGCTCACTGCAGCCTCCGACTCCTGGGTTCAGGCAATTCTTCTGCCTCTGCCTCCCAAGTAGCTGGGAAGAAAGTGTATGCCACCACACCCGGCTAATTTTTAAATTTTTTTTGTAGAGACGAGGTCTTGCTGTGTTGTCCAGGCTGGTCTCAAACTCCTAGCCTCAAGTGATCCTCCTACCTCCCCCTCCCAAAGTGCTGGGATGACAGGCATGAGTCACTGAGCCCAGCCTCAATTTTTATTTAGTACACTTGTAAGACATGGTCAGAGTTAGGACAAAAATTAAGGATGTAGGAAAGGGTGTATATTTTTACCAGGAGAGGAAATTTTGTTGGTTTCTGTATGTAAATGCTTCTTTTTTAAAGTCTCTATGGGGTTATTCATTTATACTGTGAACATTATTTATTAGCTCATGCATTTATGTAACACATGTCAGGATGTACCTTCTAGGTTTGTGGTGTTTGCTGCATGGGGATTCTGTAGATTGAAAAGAGGCTCATTTAAAGCAAAGTTGACTTTTCTACTGTGCTGGTAGCCAGTTTGTTTGAAGCCTGGGCAGGATCCTGGGCAATTTTCTTTTACCGCAGCCCATTTTTGTTAATCATCAGAAGTCTGTGTTAACGAGAGACAGAGATGAAAGTGAGAAAAAGAAAGAGAGGGAAAGAGACATAAATTTAAAAACATAAAAATATCTTATCCCCACTATTTATCCAGTTCACAATCTTCTAGGGATTTGGGGAGAGGAAAGGAAGTTTGAATCCCTTACCTTAGGCACTGATTATATAAGGTGAGATCAATTTTCCCACATGGTATATGGAATCCATCTAATAGCTTGGCAGTCATATTTCTGCTTCACTTCAGTCTACTTGTGTATCTAGCTAAGCACACAGAGTAGGGTATCGCCTAGAATAGAATTTTGCCTTTCAAACACTTCTTTGGGAACTTTTCAGGACGACAATCAAGGAAATAACATGGCTAGCGTGATACTAGCTCATGTTTCTTCTGCAACAAAAATGGAAAGCGAGGGGTTTAGAGAAGGGAAGAGACCTGGCTATCTCCTTGGTTATGCTGGAATGTACTGTTGTTTTCCAAAGTGTGGGGAGTGTTTTAAGATAGCAGGGAGCAGGGACAGGCCAAATGGAACCCTGTGACGGAGGCCTCCCTTATCCTTCACTGCAATTAATTAGCAGCCTAAGGGAGAAGATAAAGGAGAAGAGAAATGCTTTCAGAAATGAATAAATAGAGCATGGGCACAGGGTCAAGCCGTACTCTCACTGTAGAAGGAGATGATTACTGTAATTAGTGGTGATGCATATGGACCACGCCAATTTGTGAAGCTGTGGGGGTGTAGTATATTTTTCTGTTCTTCTCTCCTCCCACGGGCCTCTGTTAACTCGCCTGCCCCTCTCTGTTAACCTGGTTAATCTGTTGTCTTTGTGTTTCTGTTGTATGTGTGCGTGTGTATGTGTGTGCATGTGTCTAGGTAATCAGATATATGGCTGTGATAAATACTTCTGCAGTAGGCAAATATCCCAAAATAACCAAAAGGGCTGGACAGTGCTCTCAGTTGAATGTGATTCAAATCAAGTTCATGGTTGCCTGTGATTAATGTGAACTAGTGCCCGCCCATCTAAAGATGAGAGAGGGAGATTGTGTTGCCTTAATATTCATAATTGCACATTTTCTAGTCTACCAAAGAATTCTTGCATTTTAAAGTTGGAAGGGCTTTTAGAAATAAAATTTTCTAACTTCTTATTTTTACAGGTGACAAAACTGAGGCCTAGATAGGCTGAATTACAACAGCCGCTAAAAAAAAAAGAATGAATTTATTTTAAAATTGTGTATTTATTCTTACGTTTAAATTTCAGTCACCTTCAAAATACTCTCCATTTGATGCAACACACTATCATGATGCTTTCTCCACTGCTCAAAACAGTTTATGACTTCTTCAATTTTGATGCCTTGATTCCTAAAAGATCTAAAAATCAACCTTCCATAAGACCCCACAATCCCCCTACTAGGAATATACCCGGAAGAACTCAAATCACTCTATGAAAAAGATACTTGCACACATATGTTTATTGCAGCATTGTTCACAATGGCAAAAACATGGAACCAACTAGGCTGCTCATCAAAAGAGGACTGGATTAAAAAAATGTGGTATATATATGCGATGGAATATTATGCAGCCATAAAGAAGGGCAAAATTATGAACTTCACAGCAACCTGGATGGACTTAGAATCTATAATACTGAGTGACCTGTCACAGAAATAAAGAACTGAGTATCACATGTTCTCGCATAAGCGGACCTTGGACAATTATAGTAATACTATAAAATAAGGATTGGCAGTACTAGGAAACTGCCAAGGGAGGGGAGGACACACCTCATCAACAAGGGTACATGCATAATAAACATTTGTATACCCAACCCTGAATTGTACTCCACATCTTTACAAAAAAAAAAAATTGATGCCTTTTAGTTGTTTTGCTGTTTTTTGTTTCACCCTTCCACATTGGTAAAACATTTCTTTTTGAGGACTTTTTTTGTCTGGGGAAACAAAAAAACAGTCACTTGGGGTGAGATCAGATAAATAGGGAGGGTAGAGCATGGGAGTCAGGCCGTTTTTGGTCAAAACCAGCTGAATCCTCAACACAGAGTGGGCAGGTGTATTCATAAATCACTCATCATAAAATGGGCAAATGCATTGAAAAACTCTCATAAAATAAAATAACTGAAGCCGAACTCAGCCTCACACAACAATACTAGCTGGTACATTGATGCCAATGGGTTCCTAGAACACGCACCTAGTGGAGGAAGCCCATGCTACCAGGATTCTGCCTTCCACAAAAATAAATCCTGGCTTTTTTTGGGTCCTCCCGTATGTTTCTAAGGTAACACAGCTGGACAGTAGCAGGGCCATACTGGGAAACAAAGACATCCCAGTAACTGTTGTTGCTCATTGCATAGGATATGCATGAGAATAGCAGAATGTAAATATATATGTATTCAGTTACATTTGAATATGATTTTTTTAAAGGTTCTCTCTACACTTATTTTTTATGTACAGACAAGAGCTCAAAGACTTATTAAGCTTTGACTCAAATATTCTTAGATAAAAAATTTGTTATTTGTTGAATATCAAACTATATGCTTGATAACCTCATGCCTTTTATCTTTCTATTTCCTTTCAAAAGCTTCTTTGGGAACTTTTCAGGATAATGATGAAGGAAATACTGAGGTTAACTTGACATATGCTTAAGTTCTCTTTGTTAACCTTAAGAAAATTTCCTCAGGAGAAAGGATGGTCTTTAAACTATGAAGAGAAGAACAGGAAGCAAAGAATACACAGAGGAGAGGGGTGGAGAGCGAGAGAAAACTCCAGAGCCTTGGCTGCGATCTCTCCAGCTTCTGCTTGGTATCTTTTGGAGATCTTTGCTGCCTTGTATATTCACTTTGAATTCCTTTTTAAAAAATAGCAATCATGTCATGGATGCAATAATTCTCTCTGACATCAAACAGCTCATACTTTTTGTGGTATTGTTTCCCATAGCTCAAGGCAGCCTCCAGGAGTTGACCTACACTGGTTAATCATAATCGTCCATCTTTATACTCTTTCTTTCTTATTTTCCATTAGAACCTATACCATCGATTGTCAGTTCATTTATTTTAATGAATGTTTATATTTGTTGCTATTTATTTCCATTTACCTTTGAAAAAATCACCATCAAAAGTTCTGACTTCAATTCTCCACTCTGCCACTTCTTAACTGTATGGAGACAGTCAAATCACCTGACTTCTGAGAGACTTAGTTTCTGGAAAATTTATACTTGATCTGCTATCCAGTGAGATAAAGTGGGAGGTGCTTTTCATTCTTTGGTAAATGTGGAAAGCAGAATTCTAAGATGAGCCTGATGATTTCTACCCCCGGTAAGCATACCCTGTATAATCTTTTTTTCCCTTTGAGTGTGGGTGGGACCTCAAAAGAACATGATGGGGTTTTACTTTTATGGTTAGGTTAGTAATCAATTGACTATGAGTTAAGAAAGAGAGAGATAATTCTGAGTGGGCCTGACCTAATTAAGTTCACACTTGGAGAGAAACTGGACCTTACCTGAAGGGAGATGTGAAGCCAGTGAGATATTCCTGTAGCTCTGAGAAGGCAAACAGCCTTGTGAACTGCCTATGGAGGGGTACACCCGTGGATGAGGCAAGGGCTGAGTATGGCCTCTAGGAGCTGAGCATGGTTCCAAACTGATAGCTAGCAAGAAAGTGGGTACCTCAGACATGCAACTGAGCAGGAAAAATTTCACTACCACCTGGGGGAGCTTAGAAATAGACCCTTTCCCAGTCAAGCTTCCAGATGAGAATACAGCCCATTAGACACCCATATTGACAGTCTCACAACAACTGAGCAGAAAGCCCAGCTTAGGCTATGTTGGAATTTTGACCCACAGAAACTGTGAAATAATAAATTTGTGTTGTTTTAAACTGTTAAGTTTTCAGTAACTAATTATGTGACGGTATAAAATGAATGCAGTTGGTGGTATGCACCTGTAGTCCCAGCTGTTCAGGAGGTTGAGGTGGAAGGATCGCCTGAGCCTAGGTATTTGAGGCCAGCCTGAGCCACATAGCAAGACATTGTCTCAACAAATAAATAAATTTAGACAATTTAAAGATATGCGCAATAGTCTAAAAACAACAAATAAGAAACCCAGTACTACATAGAAAGGAGTGAGTGGTAAGGAAAGTGGATATTCTCTTTTTGCTATCTCCCTAATACCTAGAGCTCAGATTTGGCCAATCAGATGTGTCCACCTGGAGCCTTGAATCTGGAGGGATGGACACCAAGACACAGGGACTGTTAGAAGATAACTCCAGAGGCTGTGGGAGCAGTGGTAAATGTCTAATGGTGGCAGAGGCTGGAATAGATTTAAGAGCAGATGCGACTGTGACACACCTTTGTGCTCCACGGGACCTGGTTCTGTTATTTCCTGTTTTCCATGCTCTGATGTTCACATAAAGTTCTGTGAACTATCCATCAACCTCCAATACAGTTGTTTCTGCTGCAATTAGCCAGACATGGCTTCTCTTGTTTTGCCACCAAGAACTTGGATTATTAAAAATTGTATATGTAAAAGTGACTTATAAACTGTGACAAATATGTTAATGGAACACACTATTTTAATTGTTTCTCTGCTTTAACCTTCCTTTATGCTTATACGACCTTAGGCCCTCTCTAAACTGTTATAATTTCTGGAATCATTCTGCGAGCTGGTACTCCAGTAAATAAATGTACTTTTATTCCAATAAAGAAATAAAAATAACAAGTGAGTCTGCATGAAAAAAGAAAGACCTTGGGCAGATCAGATAAGTGAAAACATTAGGTCAAATAAGGCTCATTTCCTGGAAGTTTGAACGACTTGTTTAGTATTTTGAAAATTACTTGCCTTCAGTTGAACTCAAAGGTCACACAGAGCAACATCTGTTTCTGTCTTTAACCATTTAGAAAACAAGAGTCTGCTACTGTGAGTGTATCCAGAGAAGATGCTTCCTTGGCCCTTCTTCGGGATGAACTGGATCCTCGAGAGCATATGTTCTGGTAAGTTGAGGTTCACACCTTCACTTGCCATGAACTAGAACAGAGGTTTGTACGTATCTTTCCAGACCCCCCACTTTCCTACCATGAAAGGGGCAGGATGGAGAACAAATGCAATGAAAAAAACCTCATTTTTGAAAAATAGTAATTGCAAAGTACAGTTCAAACCGAACCAAACCAAACCAAACCACTGTGTTCATCAGAGCTATCTCAAAGCCTTTGGGTGGAGGGTGGGAAAGAGAGGCGGAACTTTGGCAAGTAACCATATTCAATCCTTGCAACTACACTCTTAGATTTGCATGCTGAGAATTTGATGCCATAAAAACTTTGAGAGCATCTGTTAGCAAATGTTTTGATTATCTAAACCCAGGGCTATTGGGTTAACTTACACATAGCCAAAAGGGCTCTGCATTTTAGGAGGTAAGACTATAATAATGGCTTTCTCCAGTCATGGCATTTGCATCTAGTCTACTGCAAGGGGAAATGAGGTTTTAGCCTCTGATCCCTGGAAGGAGAGCTCTGGTGAAGCAGAAGACTCAAGACAGTCAGAGATGATGCATTTTCTTGAGCACAGAGAAGGCAGCAGGAAGAGGAGGAGTTAGGATGTTATGTGGTACTTCGCTGAAGAGCTTCCCCAGGATAAAGACATGAGGACTTCATTTAAGTTTCTTAATAAAAAAAGATGCTGCCAACATGACTTCAGTAGAGAAATCTATAACAGTGAATAAATAGAGCAACCTTAGGTAGCAGTTTACCTGTAGCACTTAGAATAGAAATAGTGACTATACCAAAAGGACAGTTGCCGTGTGTTGGTGGGAGGGGCAGAGTGCATTGATAGTAAAATCAGCTGCTGCAGGAGAGGCAGAGCAATAGTGGAAAGCCTGCCCACTGACCTCATCAGCATCAGACCCAGACTGGGGAGGAGCAGTCTGGGAAGCTGCCCTGGCCTGCCTGTGGTCAGGGCCGTATCTGCTCTAAGGGAACTTGCTGCCCCAAGGTTCCCATTTTGATCAACTTTAATGATACCTCCCTCAGCACAGAAGAAGGCAGAGCACGGGGGCTGGGGACAGTTGGTAGTCTTCGAGTCCTGTGTCATCGATGTAGTCATCTGAGCCTTCTATTTCAGAGGCACAGGCTTGACTGGAAATAAGGGTTGTGTAGCAACTGATCCAGTAGAATCAACCTAGCAATCAGTTCCTTCTGGTTAATATGAGTTCAGAAAATCTATGCCTGTGTCCCTTCAGTTTGTATTTATGAACATGGGCTATAAGTTAATGAGACCACGCAATCCTTAAATTCCTTGTAAAAATGATGTCTACAGTATAATTTCTGTATTTCAAGGTGCAAAAGATAACAAAACAAAGCTAAACAAAACTTAAATTCTATTCCCAGATTTATATAAAATGAATATGACTATCAGTGAGGTACTTTACGTTAAAAAAATGGATAACCATCTATACGCATGGTTCACTTTATTCACATTACTGGTTAGTCAGAGCTGCAACTTTTAAACCAAAGTTTTAACATTCTGTTAAAGAACAAGACACTGATATTTGCAGTTTCTTTGACTTGTTGCTGGAATCCAATGTAACTGAGAGCAGGGATTTCTCTAACGGACATTCTAATTGGTTGCTCTGGGCAAAGTTTTGGTGTGACCAAGAGAAGGAAAAGCATGAAGCCTGGTTAGTAGCTCCCCTACCTACCAGTGAGTGAAAGTTGACCAGGAATGAAAATATGAACAAGATCCACAATGTGAATAAGCCAAGAGCAACAGCAGTGACAGCTCTGTATTAAACATTTTTTTTAATGCCAACTACATGCTGTGTTATATACATTATACCATTTATGGTATTATTATCTTCTTTTAGTATCCTAATTTCATAAGTTAACAGTAACCTAAATAAGGCCATACAGTTAGTAAGTGGCTGAATGATGATGATGATGATATGATGATGAAGACAACCACCATGAAGTCTTACCTGGCATCATGATTTTCTGATTATAGAATGAATTAAATGATTGCATTTGATCTTTATAGTATGTAGGTGATACAGATATTGCTATCATTTTTATTCTTTGTGGGAGAAAACCTGGAATGAAAACTGCTTTAAAAATAACATTTATTAAAGCAGTCAAAATCTCTTTTGATATCCATTGTAGATGCCCCAACTTTTAGCTGTGTGACATTAAGCAAGTAATTTAAATTCCATATACCTTGCCTCCTTTTATTAACTAACCAGAGTACAAGGAATGAATGCAATGATCATCTTAAGTTGTTTAGTATTGTTAGGGTTCAATGACTATTAGCCATTTAAACATTGTTGTTATTAGAGTTTCAAATGTCCTTGGGCCTGTTCTATGGGATTTATTTTACAAAACCACCAAAAGAACTAAGATGATCATATTCTTGAAATAGTATAACCAACGTAGTATAACCAAGAACAAACTGAATTGAAGATGTATTGTTTGCTTATGTCTTTTTTTAAGAGAATGTTTTCTCCTCAGTATATTGACTCAAGAAATAATAGTTAATGCCTCCTGTGTGCCCTTCAGTATATGAGACATAGGTAGTAAGGACTGAACCAAACTTGGTCCTTATTTTCAAAGAACTTTCAGGCCAATGGGGCAGCCATTTATGTGGATAATACCAATACACTGTGGTGGGTGAATTTTGATCCAGCTCTTTCACTTCTAAATATTTTTCCAAGAAGCTTTGTATAGTGGCAGTATCATAGCCAATGACGTGTATCTGAGGCTGATTATTGCTAAACTAATTGAAAACTTTTCCCAATATTTGCTCAAGAGAAAAGAAAACATTTATTGACCAAAGGTCTTTTTACAAGAATATTTATGGCAGCTTTCTTCATAATGGCTCAAACTGAAACTGACCTAATCGTCTAACAACGAGAAAATGAATACACAGATTGTGATACATTCACACATACTAAACGCAATAAAAATGATGAAACACTGATGCAAAGATATGGATGAGCCTCAAAAACATCATGCTTATGCCAAGGTAAACAAGCCAGAAAGCCTATGCACATTCTCCACAATTTATATGAAATACTATAACAGACAACATTGATCTATGGTGAAAGAAATCAAAACAGAAACTGCCAAAGTTTGGAGATAGAAGAGAGATTGATTGGGTCGGAGCATAAGGGAGCTTTCTGGAGTGATTAAAATGTTTTATATCTTGATGGGGAGAAAAACTGTAGGATGGGATACAGAGGTGTATGCATTTGTCAAAACTCATCAAACACATGTAAGATCTGTGCATTTCACTGTATGTGTTCTATGTAGTACTTGAAAAGAATTTCTAAGTATTTTTTGTTAATATTATTGCAAATAATACTTTTGAACATTTTTCAAATGTTTGCCAGTAATATGAAGTGATATGACTGAGTTTTGTATATTGACCTTGAATCTACTGACATTGATAAATTTGCAAATTATTTATAGTAGTTAGTTTTTAAAAATAATATAATATTTTTGTGTTCTACATGGTAGACCTCCTTCAATCTTCCACTTTTTTTTTTTTTTTTGAGTTGGAGTCTCACTCT
>NW_007249803.1:410756-411195 GCF_000164805.1 Carlito syrichta | reverse complement strand
GGGATTACAGGCTGAGCCACCGAGCCTGGCTAAGTATGTAGTTTTTACTTCTTGAGAGTTTTCTCTGTGGGATTCTAGTTTAATGTAAGGGAGACTGTAACAGCAACCCTCCAGCCTGGGTGGATTCTGAGCTTTGACGTCTGTACCTCTTGCTCTGTGAAGTTTTCAAACCTGGAAAACAATTTTCTTTGTATATGTCCTCGGGGCAAAAGGCTTTGGTGGCTTTTCTTGCTTTTCTGGGTTCCTGGAATCTCTTACACCTTTGTCTACTAATTCTTTCATATCTTGTCATTTTCTTGATGTTTTTAAGGAGATTAGAAAATTATTTTAAGCCGGGCTCGGTGGCTCAGCCTATAATCCCGTGCCTTTGGGAGGCTGGGGTGAGTGGATTGCCTGAGCCCACGAGTTCGAGACCCGCCTGGGCAGCGAGACCTCATCT
>NW_007249803.1:377320-410736 GCF_000164805.1 Carlito syrichta | reverse complement strand
CCAGTCTGGGTGACAGAGTGAGACTCCAACTCAAAAAAAAAAAAAAAGAAAGAAAAAAAATTATTTTATTTATTATTTTTTGTTGATTTTAGCAGGAGGCTGAAATGCTCTATTGATTAAACAAAATGAAGGAAAGTGAAATCTGGAATTTTTTCATAGCATTTTTTTCATCATCTAAAAGTATAAAAGTAATCCCCCAAATTGATAATTTTTAGTGTGGAAAATTTGTTTTTAACTTTCTGCATGACAAAAAAGAAAATTAAGAAGAAAAAAAAGGAAGACAAGAAATCACAAAGAAGACCGATAGACATTCAACAAACAGGGAAAACTAAATATATCAAGAAACTCAAACTCAAAAAAGCACCGAGTTTCTTAATATAATGAGAACTCTGTATTATTATCAACTGTTGTATAAAATATTGTCCCCGAGTTTTAGCAGCTTACAGCAACAAACATTTATAATACCAAAGTTTCTGTGGATCAGGAGTATGGGAACAGCTTAGCTGGGGTGATTCTGGCTCACAGCCTCTCCGGAAGTTGGAGTGGAGACACTAGCCAGGGCTGTAGTGACTCCAAAGTTTGTCTGAGGCTGGATGAACTTTCCTAAGGTCATTTCTGGGACTTTTGGCAGGAGGCCTCCGCCTGCTCACGACAGGGCCGCTTGCTCTCCCAGAACAAGTGATCTAGAGAGAACTGCCATGAAGTTGAATATCTTTTATAAACTAATCTTGGAGATGACATGCCATCACTTCTGTCATATTCAACTGGTCACACAGACCAACTGTGGTACAATGTGGGAAAGAACTACGTAGGGTGTGAATATTAGGAGATGAAGGGTCACCTGGGCCATCTTGGAGGCTGCCTGCCACAAGCTCCTGTAATTCAATAAGAAAAACAAAAAAACTCAAAACAGAAAAATGAACAAAAGAAATAAAAAGAATGTTTATAGAAAATTCATTTAAATAAATATATGTTAAGATACAACTTAAGTATAAGAAGTTGCTCAACCTCACTCAAAAGAATAATATAACTTAAAACTGTATTGACATACCATTTTAACCCATAAGACTGGTAAAGATAAAACACAAGTTATAACTCACTGTATAGATGAGGATTTAGAAAACAGAGCCTCATGTTTTGTCAGCAAGCGTAGACATTGATAAAATCTCTATGAAGAGTAATTTGGCAATGACTATCAAAAGTAAAAATATATGTAGCCTTGGATCCAATAATCTCACTTCCAGGAATGTATTCTAAGTATATTCTGGTGTACGAGCAAAATGATGTCTGTAAGAAGACATTTATTGTAATGTTGACTTGTAATAGCATAAGATTAGAAACCATCTGAGTTTTCATCAATAGGGAACTGATTAAATAAATTATGGTAATATACATATAATAGAATTCTATGTATCTCTTTATAAAATTCTATGTATCTCTTTATCTTCTTTACAGTGACTACAAATTTTCTCCAACATGTACTGAAAAATGAAAGCAAGGCACTGAACTACATTTCATCAAATGTGAAAAAAAATACGCATATGCTTATACATGAACAGAATTTCTCTACAAATATATCTAACGGATTGAGACATGTGACTGCTTTTGTAGAGAGGAACTGGAGGCTAGGGTACAGGAATGTGAGAGAGATTTACTAGTTATGCATTCCCTATTGTACATTTTGAACTTCATAGTATATACATGTATTAATCCCTCAAGAAAATTTAAAATATATTTTAGAAAAATATATTATAAAAACCTAAAATGATGGTTTTCTAAGCTAATGGGGTGTCAATAAAATTAAAGAGAAGTGGAGTTGGCAGAACGTGGAGAATTTGCCTGGAGAGTGAGAGAAAGAAAAGTTCAGCATGATGCTTAGATTCCTGAGTAGACCGAAGGTGGGGAATCTAGGAGCGTGCCTCTGATAAGGACATTCATGCATTTGATTAAAATGGTTAAATTTATAGAAAAAACATTTTCAAACAGTCAAGGCTATTGTTCTCTGTACTCACCATAAGATTCTGACAATTAAAGATTATATTGTAAATTTTCTTATAACTCTTACAGGATAGTATCTGACTTGTTATAGATGTCCAGTGAATGTTTGTTAGATAAATGTCTGAAAATTAAATTTCTAAAATGGTGTTTTATCTTTTCAGAAAGTGGATTAAATATTTGTATAAATGTAGAGTGTGAGCATCATAGAAATTGAAAATATAATATCTTGCTATCTATTTACTCAAGGGTGAGGGGACACCAGAGGAAAAAGATGAAGTTCACACAGCAAATTGCTAGCTGGAACCAGGCACAGGCTTTTTAAAACAAAGTATTCGTTTTAATCTCTTTAAAAGGGGAAGAGTTAATTTAGCCACCAGAGGGCTCTCATCTTCCCACTTAACTGTAGACTTGAACCCAAACATGAGATAATGAGAAAACGCAGTTGAAGACTGGAAGAGAATATATGTCTCACATACACACACACACACACACACACACACACACACACACACACACACACACACAGCATTTCCCCTCCTCCCCATTAAATTAATATTACTATTGTACTATTGTAAGGACATCCTGCCAAGTCATCTTATAAGATGAGGGACTGAAACTCAGCAAATGTGCTTTAAATACTTCATCTCCAAATGTCAAGGAGGGCTTCCTTGTCTTTTGTTAATTGCAAAACACATTTACCTCTGGTGCTCTGTAATGCAAGGACTGCTTGAGAGGTATTCTCATATGCTGGGTGGGAAGAAGGAAGATGCTGCAAAGGACTGCTTCCCTTTAATTAAGCCTATGAAGTTGGGTTATTTGCTGACATTTTAGTGCTTTCCTTAGGCAATGAGTTCTAATATCTAGGATTGCTGGGGTCTGTTGCATTTACAACTTTCATTGTTTTCCCCCATTCTTATTGTTTGAAGATCAAGTCAGAGAATGGATGTTGGAACATAAAATGTGAGACCCTCTTGCTGATTTTGTGGTCATGCAGAAAAGAAGGAAGTTTCTCACCCACTGATATCTTGTGACCTTTAGTGCCATCATTAGTCCCTTTGTGCTCTGTGATTTAACACTAAATCTACCAGGCTCACAAATTATAACCTATAAATATCCCTCATTGAATTAACAGAGTTTTTGATTTAAGAAAGCAGACAAAGAAGTGGATGTTATGGTGCTGACCCAAGGTTAAGTGTTCTAGGTCCATTATTCTTATTATCCACCCTTATGGTAGCTTTAACACAGGGTAAGCCTTGTACTCTCCCTTTATATATGAGGAAACCAAGCTCTGAAAAGCTGCCTGGGGCACCCAGATGGTAAATGCTGTGAAAATGGGACTGACTGACCTTAGAGTGCCTATATAGCTTATGTTCTTTCACTCTGACATTTTAGTAGCCCCTGTGATATGAGTGTATATTTTGGACTCTCTTTGGCCTTTGGGTGTCACCCTCTCTAAGGCATTCAGGGGTTTGGGGGGCAGTAGCTCATTGGTGGAGCTTTGAGGCAGCATATTCTATGGCTCTGCCGTGACTAGTGGGAATGTGGCTTTACGGTCTTTGCGGTAAGGGCTTCTTCCCACGTGTGGTAGGAAGGGGAGGGCAGTGGTAGTTCCCCCTCCTCCCTTCATACTCCACAGTGTGGGGACAATGAGGAGACCTTTGCAGGTCTTTGGCAGTAACTGCCATGACTTGACTGTGGCCTTTTCTTTCCAGCTCCTAATGGCCTCTGAACCCGGAATGCCTGCAGGTGGACACAGGTGGAGTTTATGGGCCACCAGTTAGTGACTGTGCTCCTTGCATGGATGTTAGGTGTGGATCACTTGTGTTGAGCTCGTGCAGTAATGGGCCTTGCTCCCAGGAGGAAGGCACAGTGGCCTCCGGTGGAGAGGATGCAAGATCATGGATTTTCTCGGACTCCTCCATGCGGCAAGCCATGCCATGTGAGCAGAGAGGCAGTAGGAAGTTGATTGCAGTCATGCAGGGCAGTAGCCTTAGCAGCTCATTCAGGAAGCCATGCTTCAGACCACAGCCTTGTGAGCATCAATAGCTACACCTGAATATGTGCCAAATGCGACTGTGTGCCGTGCAGACCAAGCCTCTTGCAGCCTGGCCTCTGAGGCGGAGAATGTGGAACACCAACTCCCTTACTGTCATGTGTGAATCAGTCTCAAACATTCATTTTCAAAGTAATTCACATTAGGGTTTTCCTTCTGGAATCTGCTCCACTGAAGGGGTTCATCCGAGGGAGGACAGACTGCTGTTTCTTGGATCAGACGTGAGATTTCGGGACACTCTTGAAGGGAGAGAGTGTTTGGCAAGAGGAAGAGAAAGGATTATTATAGGCCTCTGAGTCCCGAAGACGGCAGGCAAACGACGTGGAGGCGGGGAGTGGGTGAGAGGGGGCAGGAGGGCAGAGCGAGGGAAAGGAAGTGAGGCCAGGAAGCAAAGGGAGAGGCGTGGACCATTCAGGCATCTCCAGAGAAACAGAACTGATGTGACGTGTAGCTACGTAGGAAGAGCTTTATTTTAAGGGCCTGGTTCCTGTGGTGATGGAGGGTGGCAAGGCCCAAATCGCCAGAACAGGTCTGGTGAACTGGGGGCCCAGGGGAGGTCCCAGGCCGCAGTCCAGGTTGAAGGCCACCTGTTGGCACAAGCCCCTCCCCTGTGCCCCACCCTCACTGCACTGCTTTAGCCATCTGGGCTCTTACCACTAGGGAAGCACATGAGGTAGACGTGAGACAGCCTGACCAGAAAGCTCGACAGAGGCCTCTAAACCATCCCCAGAACCTGGCCCTACACTCTGCCTGAAAGTCACCTCTGCTTGTGCACCCAAAGGGAACAGGTAGTCAGACATGTCGCCAAATTTGCTCAGCACTCCAATGGCTGGGCAGTGGCTTCTGAAGGCAGTTAAGAAGGAAGACACTGGCTTTCCCAGATGACATCCACAACAACATGAAGACCTCAGCTACCGCTGAGTCTAAGGAAAATTAAAGGAGAATTCCCATACATTAGGAATCCAGGTGGCTTCCAACCTTGGCCATATATTGGGATGATCTGGAAGTGCTTTTAAAATTCCCAAGTCCAATCGGGAATCCAGAATTACCGATGGTGGACCAATCTAGAATCCCTAGAGGAGGGATCTGGCCAGAAGTATTTTTACAAGCTCCCCAGGTGACTCCAAATGTGCAGGCAAGGTGGAATAGCTATACAGTATACCCCTTAGCAGCAATTCACATTTCCTTTTTCGCCTTGAGATTCCCTTCAATGTCCATTTAACCCACTTCCATGCCTGTTAAAGCACTGGGGCTCATGAAAGGGGGTGTTTCCACAATAATGAGGTTTCCCCTGGGCCTGCACCCTTCCCATGTTGTCTCAGAAGACTTGAAATGAGCATGTTTAGCACTTTGATCCCAAGGAGACAGAAGGAAACAGACATCCTGAAGGAAACAGAGGCAGAATTGGGTAGAAGACATGTGGCTTAAAAGAAAAAAGCAGGTGTCCGAGCCAGCCAAAATGAGCTTTGGGCTCTGTTCTTCTCAAGGAATTCTTCATGGAGAAAATTCAGCAAACTTGCTGAGCCTCAGCGACTGTATCTTTAATATTGAAGCAATGATGCCTATCTATCCAAGCTGTGATTAGGCCTAGAGATAATAAATGGTAAATGCCTGCCCTGTAGTGGGCACTCAGTAGATGGCATACATTATTGGTGACTGCTTGAACTAGGACAGGCATGTGAGAAGAGTTAAAAGCTGGAATTAGGCATCCAACAACCTTTGACCCTCAACCCTCTCATTTGTTAAATAGGGATAACGTGTTTGGTTGAATAGTATCTCCCCACCAATATACGTGTCTGCCTGGAACTTCAGAATGTGACCTTATTTGAAAACTCAGAGCCGGGCTCGGTGGTTCAGCTTGTAATCCCGCGCCTTTGGGAGGCTGAGGTGAGTGGATTGCCTGAGCACGCGAGTTCGAGACCCGCCTGGGCAGCTAGACCTCATCTCTACAATAAATCAAAAAATCAGCTGGACATGGTAGCGCATGCCTGTAATTCCGGCTACTTGGAAGGCTAAGGCGGAAGGATCACCGGAGCCCAGCAGATCGAGGATGCGGTGGCCGGGAGCGGCCACTGCACTCCAGTCTGGGCGACAGAGTGAGACTCCAACTCAAAAACAAAAAAAAAAAGAAAACTCAGTCTTTGCAGATGTGATTAATTAGGACTCCTGAAATGAATCATCCTGGATGTAGGATGAACCCTTAATCCAATGACCTATATCTTTACAAGAGAAAGGAGAGGGAGATTTGGACACAGATTCCAGATTCTCTGTAAGGTAAGAGACACAGAAACACACAGGGAAGAATATTATGTGAAGTTATTAGAGGGCTGTGGCCACAAACCAAGGATTACTGGGAGCCACCAGAAGGAAGGATACCTTCCTGAGACTTTGGAGGAAGCATAGTGTTGCTGACACCTTGATTTCAAACTGCTGGACTCCAGAACTGTGAAAGGATACATTTCCATCATTTCTGAAGCCACCTAGTTTGAGGTACTTTGTTACAGTATCTACAGGAAACAAAATCAGATAATAATGATACTACTTCTAGGTTATTGCAACTATGAATATAATGAATTTATATTGTAAATATAATTGCATTTAGTAAAGTTTTAGCTAAATGTTAATTGGGATTATTTAGATACTGAGTAAGCAGTCTTGTGTGATAATCTCTGTGCTGGGAGCCAAGGCCGCTGACACTTGGAGGAATCCTCAACAGTGACTTTGTGAGGCGTGAAGTAAAATGTCAGGTTTAGGAAGGGGTCAGGTAAGAGGCAGTAAGTCATCACCAAAGAGCACCCACTGTGGGCACCTTCACCCACCAAAAAAGGAAAAAGGGCTGGCTGCCCTTTTATTTCTGTCTCGCAAGTACAACTTTGGTGCACGAAAGTTGGTGCTTCACTGGCTCTCCTCTTGGGAGTGCCCCCTGAAGGTATGCTTTCAATCCCATCCTCAATAAGCCACCACAGAACCAACCTTCATGTGTATCTGGCATTTCACTAAGCCCATTAGAGAGAACTGGTAAGTTTCCTTTTATCACTGTTAGTACAGCAATATAAGTAGTCTCTGTTTTACATGCTCAGGCTCTAAAATGGTTCCCAAGTGAGCTTAGAGATGTTCCTCTGTAAGTAAAAGGACATTTTGCAACAGTTTTTTACTTTCCCTTGATTTGAGGATTACACAGACATCCACATTGCTGAATGGGGAAAAGATTGGTCTCTTCTTCTTAGCTTGGTGTATGTGAGGGCAATAAAAGGTCACAGAGACAGAAAGAATCTGGAAAAGAAAAATACCAATAGTGCAGATGTTTATTTTACAAGAAACTTACCTTGATTTTTAAAATTGGCAAAGTTGAGTTAATACGTGCATATAAAATGACAATGTAAGTGAATTTTAGAATGTAGTTAGAAAAATTTTCATGTAGAATACATTGAAAGTCTTCAGAATCACATACCAGATTCCTGGCAAGGTAAAAATCATACAGTGTATGTTTTCTTAACTCGACGTCATCTAACTTCGTCATTAGAATCTTAATAAAATTTAGTGTTGAGTGAAAATAAATCCCTAAAGTGTAACCAAATATGTTTGCTTAGGCCAGACTTAAGCCTCAGCGGAAGATTTTGTGAGCTCGTGTAGTGGAAGGAATCTTTCTCTTCTTCCTGTTAGCATCTCAGAGGAGCTGTGTCTATTGGAGCAGCTGCTAACAGAGTAAGCAGGGAAAACCAGGCATGGCTCTGCCTTCCCAAAGGCACCTCAGGGTGAAAGGATACAGAACTGTGGCTGAACAGATGACCACCACATCCCTACCCTGTAAAAAACCTGCTTGGGCAGCATGGGTGTGGCCATTTTATAATTTATAATTAATGGTAGGCATTTTATAATTTTTTTTATTGAATGAATGAATCCTACAGTAGAGCACAGAGTTGTTCAGCTTATGGAATTAAGTTGCCTTTCATTATTATTGGATCAAGAAATCCATTAGTTCTTAATAATGCTATTATCAGATTAAGACATAAATATAATAGTTGCAATATATTTTAAATAATGAAATAAAAAGACAATAAAGGGATGCATGACATATTAAAAGTGAATATGAGTCTATTAAACTTTTCACAGAAGTATGTGAGTTTTGTGTGTATGTTTTTACTGGATCATAGAGTAAAATTCACTCCTGAGGGTATTTGTTAAAAAAGATTGACTGTCATTGGTAGAGTGAAAACTATTTGGGGGCATTTGGGGTCAGATAGATCTGGATCTGGATTCTGATGCCACCATAAGACACCGAGCATGTTACTGAAATCCATCTGAGTATCAAATATGTATCTAAAGTCTACTGTATATTATACACTGTGTTCTGTGTGGGGGATACAATAGCAAATAAGACATATTCCTTGCCCTCAAGGAAATACACACTATGCCCTTCATAAGTGTCAATCTGTCTTCAACACTTTGGGATCCCTGTGACTGGTTAATAAGATGGATGTTTGGATAAGAATGGGGTCTAGGTTGGGTGTGGTGGCTCATCCTATAATCCCAGTGCTCAGGAAGGTTGAGGAAGAAGGATCACTTGAGGTCAGGTGTTCAAGGCCAGGCTGAGCAACATAGCGAGACCCATCTCTGGAAATAAAATAGACGGGAGTGTTGGGGCACACTTATATTTTGATACTCACAAGGCCTGAAGGAAACCAAGAACACAAGCTGACAAGATCCTTGAGTTCTTTGGCTTATGTTCAAGGAACTAAGCCTACATTTCCTTTGACTCCCCTAACCTTTTAGTTGCATTTCTATGGATAGCCAAGCGGTGTCAAGTCTGGCCAGGAACCTGCTCATCCTAAGTGATTGCCTTGCTTAGCATAGATGTTAAGATATGCATAGTTTAGTCATTGATACTTACCCTGCTTGTCTGGTTTAATTCAGATATTAACATATCCTGGTTGTATGGTTTTGTCCTCCTTTGTGAGATTTTTGTACTATATAAGAGGCATACGGTAAAAATAAAAAGTTCTCTTTCACTCCCAGCTACCTGGGAGAGGACCCTCCCAATCCCACTGTTTCTCTGTCTCTTTCTTTTCTCATTCCCTCCCCCCAACTCAGGCCCTGATCAGTGGAGGCTGGACCCCTACAAAGGCCGAGCCAGGAAGACCATTTGAGGCCAGGAGTTATTAGAGACAAGTCTGGATAATAAATGTAAAAACGAGCCAGGCATGGTGGCATGTACCTGTAGTCCTAGCTACTCAAGAGGCTGAGCCAGGAGGATTGCATGAACCCAGGAGTTTGAGGCTGCAGTGAGCTATGATCATGCCACTGCACTCCAGTCTGAGCAAGAGAGCAAAACTCTGCCTCTAAAAATAAAAATAAAAAGAAGGCACCTTGGGGAAGGTCAATATTGCCTGAGGCTTTTTAGGAGCCAATGGAACCCAAATTTAGGTTGTTGTTCAGAATAGTGACAACCCAACACTAACTTCCCTTTCAAGCATAAAGCAAGTTTAAATTCCTGTAATGCCAATCAGACAAGACTGGAGACAGTGGCACACCTCAGCTGCGGCTCCGCTATCACGCCTCAAAGAGCATGTAGAAGTTAGCTGACCTCTCAGCTGTTAAGGTCACTCACCAGAGTCATTTTGAGGTATTCTGACCATCAGTTCACTCACTCAGGAAAGGGTGCAGAGCCAAGACTCATACTCAGTCAGATCCTGGCCACTCACAGGTGAAAATGGTGAACGAGGCAAGGTTTGTCCTTGCAGCCCGCAGCTAACTGGCCCTTTCTGTACCTGCTCCTTTTTTTCACAATATCCCAGTTTTTACTCTGCTAAGCATTCCCCCCATGTTAAAGCATGCTTTCAAATTACCGAATATCTTTTATTGAGACTTGAACAAGCATGCGTATAATTGGTCATTTCTCTTACAAGTCGTTACATGTCAAATTTGACTCCATATAATATGGGAGGCTTTATCTTTGGTGAGTTTTTTGTACGTGAGCAAGACATTTGGGATGGCAGTAAGAGCAGAGACCCTTTCCATAACCCCCGAAGAATCACACCATGCTAGCAGCTAACAACGTCATAGTGAGAACGATGTGACAGTGTCAGACTAGCTCGGGCCTTAATGGCATCACTTGCCATTTGCCTTAGCTTCCTGTTTAAGGATTGGCCTTTCTGACTTGGACGCGAACACCCCACAGGCTCTCCTCTGGGTCCTCAGAACCACCTAATCATCCATTCTGCAGCTCCACCTGTATGCAGGCCGCTTGTCCACCAGGGCCTTTCTCATCTCCTACTTTTCATCAACATTTGTTGTGTGTCCCATTCTATCAATGTCTGTCCCACAGCTATGTAACATGAAACCATAATTTGATCATCACTGTTAATAGGATTCTGGTATGTAAGATGGAGAGTATCTTAAATGAAACAATGCCCTTCATCTTGGGAATCTCAGCTTCAGGGGAAGCCTGAGGGGAAGATAACTGGTGATGAAGCATTGAAGGTTAAAAAGCTATAAGGAATCCATAAGTCAGTCTGTGTGTTCAGTATTGTCAATTGGATGCAGAGTTAGGCTTTGTTGGAGATATAGACAGGTAGACATGGCCCTTGGCCCCAGGAATTTACAATCAAGCACTGTGGGTTGAGGATTTTGGATGCCAGACACTTGCATCTGCCACTTTAAATAATCTTATTTAATTGTGGTACGTATTATCCTCTAACTTTACAGATAAGGAACCAAGGTTCAAATAAATAAACTATTTTCCCTAGGTTCAATACAGATAATGAGTTGTGGAGTCAGAAAGTGAACTCAGATCTGGTCTGGTTTTTAACTTTTTTTCTTTCCAGCTATGAGACAAAGTAGCAAACGTTAGAATCTGTTTGCTCATTTCTGCTTGCCAGCAGAATTTCAGGAAGTCCCTGACTCTGTGATGACTGCAACTCTACCAAAAGATGCTTTGAAGACAAAACAGGATAGGGCACATGGCCCTCCATGTGTCTTGTCTGAGTCACTATATTCCATAAAAGATAAATGGCCCTAGATCTTTGCCTTTTCCTGCACATGGATGATGTCTGGCAGAGTTAGAGATTATGCCTCCATAATCTATAACCAGATATACTCTTATACCCAAACCCTGATGTGATTCTGCTTCAGTGTAACTTCTCAGCAAGTTTACTGTGACTCTGCACACACCAAGCCTCCACCACCTGCATATAAGCAGTGGGCTGAAATACCATGTTAGCAGAGTCTGGCAGAACCTCTCTAAAGGGCTGTCCCTAGGCTATAGGTCTGTGTCTCAGTAAAACTTCTGAATAAAACCAACTGTCCTTCTTTAAAAGCTTGACTTTTTTCTTTAGTAGACACAGCATTCCATGCCATGACAGAAACAGAAGCCAAAGGGAGGTGTGTGAAGAAGAGAGCTTGGGACTACAGTGTGCAGCTGATGTGGACGGTGACAGGAGATTAGAGAAGGCAGAGAGCCAGATGCCCTGGTGGTGCAGGAAAAAGCTTTTTTTAGGAGAGCTGGGAAGTGGCATTCCAGTGAGGTCTGAAGTCACAAAGGATGCCTTATCCATTCCACAGCAGCTGAAAGAAAAGGGGTGTTTCCAGGTAGGGTGACCAGTTTAAGCAAGGGCTTGGGAGTAGGAACAAATATTTGCTGGAAGACAGGAAAGGGGGGCAAACTGGGGAAGGGGATGAGAGTTATTCCTGGTGAGCTGCCTTCTCTTAGACCTCATGGTCTTTCAGCTGAGGCAGAAGAGTCAAACACAGGAGCAGGGGTTTCCTTCCAAGAGGACAGAAGGTCAGCAAACTCAGCCTTCCCCACGTGGAGCGGTTGCCTGGGGAGGAGGTTAGGCCATCGCTCCCCCAGGCTGGGGACCTTGGTTGGGAAGGCAGTGAGGGTGTGGCAAGCCTCCAGGGAGGCAGGGCCATGGAGCCAGGTGACTCTCCCTTCCCCTTTTGGAATGCTGGCCAGTTTCAATTTACATAACACAGCTTAATCCGTAGAAACAGGAGCCACAAGGCAGTTTCTCTCTCTCTCTCTCTCACGCTCTTTTTTTCCCCCTTCAAGACACAGAAACCTTTATTTTCTCCCTACACCACAAACCGGTGCTGTTAAATAATATTGGATAATTGCACCTGTCGTCCTCCCCATATTGTGCTGAGGAAAAATAATTGCTGGTTTTCTGCCTTGCCGTTTAGCTGTGACTCCGTCATTTGACTCGGAGCATGTCATTTTCTCCCATTTTAGACTGTGTACAGTCAAACCGTGTGAAAGGACTCACAGAGAGCGGCCCTGCATGTGTGAGTGGGCGCGGGCCTCATTCAGCAACGATTTCTAATTTATACAGCATTGAAAATCTGCAGCTATAAATAAACAGTTCTGACTGGCTTTGCTGCCTACTCAAATGCTTTATTAAAAAAAAAAAAAGGTGCCACCAACTGCATGAGAAAGGAAAACAAGACCGTCTGGGTGTGGATTCTGGTTTCTGGATCCCGGGACTGGAGGTGGGTGAATGGTGATGCTGTGCCTCGGTATGGGCTCAATGCTCAGTCCTGTGGGTCCCACTAGGCCTGGCCTCTCTGGCCCTGGCTCAGGCCCCTCACACTCCCCACGTGTGGGTGCAACATGTTTGGGGATTACGGTGTATGAAACTGGCATCCTGTTATAACAAGTATCGCCAGCGAGTAGATACAGAGGAGCTGAAAATAGCTCGAGAAATGTAGGACCCCTTTGGAGGGAGGATGGGGTTAATGTATTGTTTAGGCAACAAGTCCGCTACCCACTTGTAAAATTGGTTTCACATGTGAGACAGCGACTGGAACATAAGCATGGAAATGGGCCAGTCCCTGGGGGAGCGGTGGTGGTGTCCTCTCTCTGCTTGTAGGGGGGAATAATTTCCATTCAGCTGGGGTCCCCTGACCACCTTCTTCTGTCCAGCTTTGCAAGTTATGAATACATCTTCGTGTGTTCTTTTTTAAGATGGAGGCTTTTGGATGACCAGTTACGGCTTTGCTCTGTAGTGAAGAGGAAGAAAGGTGGGCTTGGGAACCAACTATCTGTGTAAACTTGCACCTGTCATTTTCCTGCTCTGAACCCACAGGTGTGCTTAAAGCCAGCTTAGCTTATACAGGCTCCCAGGGAATAAGTGGTTATGCACATCTCCTCCCAGCCCTGCATTCAGTGGCCCCAGTAAGAGTGTTTACACCATGGAAATGGGCACACACTGTCAATTGCGGCTTTACTTTTTTTTTCTACAGAGAGTTGATTATTCAACCTTTTCAAACCCTTGACTATCAGAAACGCAGTTTACTCAGCCTAAAAATGAGAACATGATACTTTTTCTACTTATAACATTTTTTGTGAGGCTAAAATGAGTGTGATAATAAATAACATGACACTACACAAATATTATTACTGGTATCATCGTTGTGTTTCTGTGCTCGTCATTTTCTAACCTATGGGTCTAACATAGCCCAACATAGGTGGCAAATACTATGTAACTTTTTTCCTTTAATTTAGTCTAAGAATATAACATTTTTCAATGCTGTATACCTTTTAATGAATGTTTAATCAGTGTTTATTACTGGCATTTTGTTGCTTATCATTTTTAATCTATAGCAGCACCAAGCTGTGTGTGTGCTCAATGGAAATGGTTCTGAGGTATTTCTAGTGTTGGAAAAAATATTGCACACTGGTTAGGCATGCTGCAATCAAGGTTTAATTTGGTCCTAGGGCTAGTAAAGCCACAAATAGAAATCTGCAGGCTCATCCCAGTCAAGAGGTTACTATGACTCTGAAAAGTATGTAGACCAAGTCATCCTTAGGGTGTGGAAAATTTGCATGATGCCCTGCGGGGCTTCACATTTGGGGATTTTCCACTGTGACAACAACTGCTTTGGGGTACCTGCTGAGACCAAGTGCTAGAGAGTTTAAAAGGCAGCAGCAGGTGTGGGCAAAGAGGTGGCATTCCCAGATCAATCCAACAAAGACTTGACACTCATATTAATAGAACAGTAGGAACAGAGTAGGGATTGAGTAGATTTCTTGGTATCTGTATTGGTCTTCCCTTGGACTGCCTTGCCAGTTGCAATACTTTGTCCTCTTCCCTAACCATTCAAGTGTGCTCTGTGTTCATTTTTATCAAATTTCTCCTGTATAATGTTAAGTTGGGAAGTCTAAGTACTATGTACTTCAGTATCTGCACCCCATCCCATATGAATCTGGTGACATACTAGCAGACCCAAACATATTTATCCACCACTAGACATTTGTTATTTGTGTTCTTTAAAAAAAATAGTGTGCCTATAAATAAGGCCAGGAAAAAAAAACCACTAGAAAAATTAGAGTAAGGTTCATGAAGTCTTGTTAATCACCTAAAAATCAACTTTATTACACCATACACTAACTCAGCAATGTCAGAAGCCCTTATAATGATACCATGTCCCATCTAGATTCTTCTCCAAGTAAAATGTACATTTATTTCATGAATTAATCAGTGTTCTAATGGAAGAGATTTTTTACAATGTTACTGTGTTTGATGTCTATACCTGCCCCAAATGTTTGCTCCCAAGAGAAACAGACTTCTCAATATGTTTTATAAACTTGTTTTCCCATTTCCCCAATTAATTTATGATTATACCAGGTAGACAGAAAACTGCAGTAGCAGACATCTCCTAACATTTCTAGATGGATGAAAAAAAGATGGATGAGCAATCCATGAAAATAGCTTACAAAAATGTTTGACTTTTTAAAGAAAAGTTGGGGTTATTTTAAAAAATGGAGCAGGATGAGGATTTAGGAGGTCTGGGAGGCAGAAGCCTTTGTCTTGGTTCTGATACTAACTAATCCTTTTGCCTCCTGCAGGAAACTTTTCATCCTACTCTATAAATTGAAGGGTTTGAATGACTCCTAGGTTCCTTTCTCTTTCTCTCAATATTCTCTAACACCAAGTTTATGTGAGTTTTTTTGGCCTTTGGTCAGATTTTAATCAGAGACTATCCTCCATGAAGGTAAGACAAAGGTAACACATTTTGAGATGGCAGGAGTTGTTTTTGGTGTGTGCAGTCAACCTTTCAAAAAACCAAGAGTTCTCAAATAAAGCTATCTTCATAACCCTCTTATTAAATGTAAATATCGCTTCCTGTCCTTTATATCTTCTTATGTTGTTCCACCACCTCTCACCACCAAAAAAACTTCCAAAAGACAAAAACCCTGTGTTTGCTTCCTTCTTGGTTCTTAGAAAATGGCGTGCAATCACTTCCTCTTCTTCCGTGGCTGTATTATGTCACCTGTACAAACAAGAATAGAGAGATACCTCAGGATTCAGGGGTTCCCTAGTAGGTAGACATTCAACTCTGGCTGGGCCAGTGGAAAATTGAGCACCCTTTTCCCAAGGTGAGAAGATGTACTTTAAGGAGTTTTTTAAAAATAGCCACTATGACTGATTAAACAGGGGAAAAAGCAACTCTGCTGTCTTCCTTTGGTGTGTGGCTCCCAGTTAGCCAGTCACCCAATGATGCTGTTAGCCTTTATGGATCTCTGCATATTTAATAAGAAGCATATTGCTGTTGCTTTTGTTTGCAGGCTGCACACAGTCCACCAGCAAACTTTGAGACTTTGCAGATGGAGTTGAAGAGACCACATCAAATTAAAAATAGAAGAGTGGGTGTTCACTTAATTGGGGTCATTCTATGACCTCTCACTGAATCAATTCATCAGACTGGCTGGAAAAGTACAGGCATATGGATTAGTTTTTAGTAAGCTTGTGAATTTAGTAAACTGAGGAATTAATAAGCTCATAGAGGGGCATTATTCTACTGAAATTATAAAATTAAATTTGTAGAATGACTTCCAGTCAGCCAACAAGCTGGTAGCTCCATTTTAATGATCATAAATCTTTGTGTAATCTCTGAAATGTATAAAATTTCATTAGCTCATTATCCTTTGTGCCTACTTTGAAACTCTTCTCAACTCACCATCTTCTTCTTCTTTCCAGAAGTTAGAGCTCTGGTGGCTCTGGTTTGGTATTACCATAGTCATTTGATGTTCTTAATTCCATGGTTCACCTTTCTTTTTCTTTTTTTAAAATTTGTTAATTGTTTCTTTATCAAGATAAACTACTACTTAGCCCACATAGCATATTTCATAGTTCAGGAAAACAGCTCAGAGACAAGCTTCTATGTAACTCAACCCAAAGAAATTCTTTATATTCCCAAATCACTTTACTCTCTGAAAGATAACAGTCTCCCTCACCTCCTCAAAATCTTTCATGGAATCATAATTTCCATAGAAATATGCATATGCCTTCTTTCTTGGGTCAGTCACAGCAAACTTGTAGAAAGCTGCAACCCCCAGGGATATAGCAAATGCTCTGACAATATGAAACTGCAGGTGTTTGGTCAGAAGGCCATGCACCTGAGATTTTGTTAAAGCACTGGAAGTCATAGTAGTTATTGTCCTCAACAGGTATGTCAACCTCAACACCCACATCTTTCCTGAATGATGGAGAAATGGAAGGCATTTCGGTTCACCTTTCAAACCCTGTCACCTCCACCAATTTTATCTTTAACAAAAAACATTAAATATGTTCTACTAATTTTATTTTACTAGAACTCCCCTTCTCAGAGGTATAGTGACTGGTGACTTGAAATCCTGCTTGTCACTGATTTCCTAGAATAGCCATCTCTTGATCATACCGTACTTGTGTCCATCTCTGTGTTCATTTCCCTTGACATGTCTGAGGTCTGAGCTCTCTCTTCTACTCTTCATCAATCTAGATTACCCCAGTCACTCCAGCGACGCCTTACTCTTTTTCCAGATTTACAAGCTTCATGTTGTTTTCATTGGTACATCCACTTATTTTCCATTTTTGATGTGAATTCTCTCCTCCCCAGTGAGGTCTTCTCTGCATTTAGTTCTATAAGCACAAATACAGTACCTCTCTTTTCTGCAGTATATACAGCGGGCCTTTAATAAATTCTTTTTCAACTAAATAACCAGCTAATTACATCAAATCTAATAGCTTGATCAATATAAACTTCTGAAATTTGTTCCTCCTGAAGTCATTCTGAAGGTTCCTAAAACTTTCTATACCCATGCTGTTTACCAACCCCCAGCCTCTTGAGTGTAATTGCAAGAATAACCTCAGTTCTTCAATCCCAGGTGTCAAGAAGTAGAGATTCTGTTCTTCATTTAAGAAAGGCAGAAGATGGCAACCCCCTTGGGTCCCCTCCCACTGTGGGAGCTTTTCTGTCTTCTCAATAAATCCTGCTTTCTGAAGGAAAGAAAGAAAGGAAGGAAGGAAGGAAGGAAGGAAGGAAGGAAGGAAGGAAGGAAGGAAGGAAGGAAGAAAAAAAGAAAGGAAGGCAGGCAGCAGAACATGAAGGCTTGGAGAGAAGCAGATAGGAGTGGAAGTGGTGGTGTGACCATCTGTTGGGGGAGGAGAGCAGGTGGCCAATCAGTCTTCTATCCAAAATCAAGTAGCTAGGCAGAACACTCAGAAAGTTCCACATACCCATCAATGTGCTAGAGAAGGCACACAGGGACAGAGGTTCTGAGCCTTGGGTAAGTCAACTGTCTCTCCAGCCACCCCCCCATATCAGAGGCCCTTCCATTAGGACCTGGAGGTGCTCAACCCCTTTCTGTGCCTGATATCGCTTGTGGGTTAGCTTTTTCTTCCTGAGGGACTTGTGTCCTGATGTAAGCATCCTTGTTTCTTAACATCAAGGGAAAAAAAAGGAAAGAAAATTAAGTGCTTGTGTAGCAGAGAAGGAGGGTGATGTCCTGATCACCCCTTTGCCCCAATCAGGGTAGACAAGGTGGAAGAGAATCTGTCTAGGGCATGCCTAGATGTCAGACATGGTGGGCCTAGCTTACAATGATCTGCCAGAGATTGCTTCTTCCTGTTTGCTTCTGTCATTGAAATCAATATTCCGCCTAACTCTATTCAAAAAGTAGAAACTGAATCTTTCTGGATGAGTGACTGGTCCCAGTAACTGACTCAGTGTTTGCCCTACCCTTTGTTCCATGACACATAAAATCTAGCACAGTGCAGAAAGTGAGACAATGACAGGTCAGACAGGGTAGCCCTGGGGAACATCTTGAGAGCTTTGTGAGCCTCAGCATCTACTTGAAGGACCTTCCTGAGGGCCATGACAACATTTGCCTTGCTGATGCTCAAGGTCAGTTCTCCACAATTATGTGCTTTGGGAGGATGTCTTCTTATACTTCATGAGTTTACATTTGACTCCTGGTATTGTTTCTCATATTCACCCTCGACAAGACACATAAGGAGGGAGAAAGTGAGTAGACAATCAGTTACTGTGGTCATCACCACCAACACCCTTCTTAGTCCAGCAGCAGATATGGGAGAAAACCACATTGCACAAGGATGCCTGCAGGCATAATTATCTACATGGAGAGGAGTCCAGGGTCTTGAGACCAGCTGCACCGGTATCTCTGGGGCATGCTTTAGAAGGCCAGCATCCCAAGCTGCACCTCAGATCTACTGAATAAGAATCTACATCTTAACAAGTTCTCTGGTTTCCCTAAGATGCTCCTTTTAGAGGCACATATGTGTTTGAGAAGCATTACTCTGTAACTATGGCTCCTGACCTGACTGCAAATTAAAATTACTGGAAGCTTTAAAAAAATATATCCATTTCAAATCACCATCGCCAGAGACATGGATTTATTTGGTCTGATGGGCCTGGAAATTAGTATTTTTAAACTTCCCTGGTGTTTTTCTGATGTGAAGCCAAGTGGAGAATGAATACTAGAGTGGTATCTAGCACACTGAATAGGTCTTGACTGACATTTTGCCTGATATTCTTGACCACTCAGTGCTTGGATAGTGACTCCTAACCAGGTCACATTGTGTCCCAGGAGTTCAGAAACAGAGATTCTAGCAAATTCTAGCCTTGGTTAGCCTGACCTCCTATTTCACTCTAAGTTCTTGAAGACATGCTCCATCTCTGTCATTCTACAGGGAGGTGCCTGTTACCTTTAATTGTCTTCAGTTGGGAAACTGGTAATTTTTGCATAAAGTCAAAGGGGAGGAGGGTAATACACATGTAGAGAAGAAGGGTAGTAATTTTTGCTGGAGAAAAATGAGATGACAGCAAGAGTGACTAACTCTGTATGTAGGGTGCTGCTCTAGGCCCTAGATGCCCAGCAAGTCATCTGAGGGCCTCTGTGAGCCCAGGAGGAGGAGAGATTGTTTCCACTGACACAAGGGGAAACTGGAGCATAGAGACCTTAAGTACTTTGCCTGCCTTGCCCAATCTCACAGATCTGCAAATGGCAGGGCCAAGGTTGGAACCCAGGTGGTCTGGTACCAGAACTTTTCTTCTTACCACAGTCTCCCACCACCTCCCTGAAGCGCTCATCTAAGGGGGATCAGATTGTGGAAGGAGGAGAGAAAGTAGGCCTGACCCTGGCTTTGGGCTGACTGTGTGGCTGCCTACATGTTTTCATAAATCCAGAACAGAAGATCTGGAGAGGGACTCACAGGTAGGGGAAGCAGACAATTGAGCCTAGACAATATTGAACTGCATGGACACATGACAGCAGACATAGACCAGGACCACCTCAGGCAAATGGAACTGAACGGTCATCCTCTTGAAGGTCACCCTGTTACTGAGGAGTTGAAGTGCATTGCCAGAGTCAATGTGAGTGATTTGTGGCCAAGTGAGGAAACACCCTGGCTTTCTTGTTTCCTACCACGATGCTCTCGCCCGTTTTGTACTGTCTGCTTTTACCAGCAACTCTCCAACAAGTACACTGCGTCATCACCCTCCTATAGCCTCTCAACTCCCGGCTCAACACTCCAACCTACAGCCATTAGAGTCACTCCCTGTCTGTCTCCAGAACATTCTGCAAAAAGCCCCACTTATACCTAGAGAGAAGAACACTTGGCTATCCTTCCTCCTGCTCTGATTAACATATTGGGAAGGCTAATGTAAATAGGGGGATTTGAAGATGGACAAGACATACTACGAACTCTCAAGAAACTCAAGGTATAGTGTAAATATAAATCCCCAAAGCATAAGTGAAACAGCATTAATGATAAAATGGTAAATCTGATAACTGGGAGACAGAAGGGTGGGGGGCATTGAACACTTGCGAAAAGCACTATATCCAACCTAGACTAACCAGGGAGGGCTGCCTGGAAGAATTGAGTTGAAATAAATGAGTAGTTGTGAGCCAGGCAAAGACTTGGGGGACATGAGGGGCTGAAGCCCATGGAGGGCATCAGTGTAAAGGGAAGACCAGCACTTTGGTACTTCTGGGGCACAAATTTAGAATGAGAGCAAAAGGCAAGACAGGGACTGAGTCGCATAAGTCCTTGTGTGTCATTTCTAGGGTGTGGACTTTTTTCTGTAAATTGGTAGAAGCCTCACAGTGTTTTAAGCCGAACAGGACTTGGGGAAATGTATTCTCCTAGGTTTCTTTGTTTAGTTTTCAGCAATTTAAAAGTATGACTTGCACTGCAATTTTAAGGGATCTAAATTTCTCATTTAATTCTTAGTCAACCATTTGTAATTAATAAAGATATGTTCAGGATTGAAGACATTTATAATCTCATTCTGACACTATCTAGAACTTTTTACCCATTCTCTTCTCAAAAAGTTAAAAATCTAGAGAGAACAGGGAGAGACGCCACTCACTTGCGGTAGTCTGTCACTCCCATGAACACTTGCATATGTGCAATGTAAATGAAGATCCATTTTTTGATGCTGCCTTATTTGCTCATTGGGACCTAATTGTAGTGAAAAATTGTTTATAATAAACAATGAGTCTTGTTAAGGAGAGTTTTGTGTTGAAAATAGTGATTTCAATAGCATTAAATGTAATGAAAATTTTAAAAATTCAATGGATGTTTAAAGTTCACTGTAGAGTAATAATTTAAAAATTAACTCAATACATTATTGAATTCAAAAGAATTGATTTAAAAAGTTATTATTCACCCCTTATCAACAAGGGTACCTGAACAAAACGTATTTGTATACCTAACCCTTAACTGTACTCCACAATATCAAAATAAAAAATATTGATTATTATTCTCTAAGCTCTAAATAATCCATTTTTTCTCTCCACTTCTAATATCTGCCAAATTTCAAATATATTTCTTTCTTTTAAAATATAGATTTGAGGAAGCCATCAGAAATCTTTCCTCAAAATCTCAAGGAGCCAAAACTAGCTAGAATTAGATGGCAACACATATAAAATGTCAACACATTTTTTTCCTGGATAATTTCCTGTGATTTAGAATCCTGATTTGGGGAGTAATTTTTAGTATTCCATTTTTTAAAATGTTTGCTTTCAAAGAGAATTTTGCCTTTGAGACCTTCTAACCAGTCAAATTCTCCAAGAGTAGAAAACACATGACAAATCCATGTTGCATGCTTATTTCTCCAAGGTCTCAGCTTCCTCTCAGAAATACATACTCTGGTGCTGAACCTTCTGAAACTGTCAGGTTTTTTGCATACATGGGCTTATGTTTTCACACCAGTTCATAGATTGGGTGGAAGATGGCACTTCTGCCATCTCTATTTTGATAGAACAGAATGGCATGTGGGCGAGTGATGCGGGGGCCTTTGTGTGACTCTTTGCTTTCCTTATATGCAAAAACCAGGGTAGAGTTCCTGCACTTCTCCTTGGGTAGGCAAAAACGTCAAGGGTATTTTGCAATCTGACTTTCTGGTAGTTACTTTTCCAACAACAACAAAATATTCTGGGGGTGGGGTGGGGGGGAGGAAGTGGAGAGGAGAATAATTTCCTCCATTTTAAAATCAACGGATTTAAGGTGATATTTTTCTGAAGAAGCAACGCGATTCTACCCACCTAAAATTAGAAAGCTTAGCTTACTGACATATTCTCCTTGCCCAAGACTCTGAATGAGAATTCCAAACTCAAGTATAGGATGTGATTTAATCTGGTAAATGCTTTACTAAAGGCTGAGAAGCAGCCAAATGAAAGAGGGATGGGAACTTACCCGGGAATGCACTGCTGAGGTGGGAGGAGCTAAGAGGGTCATCTGGACTCATTTCCTTTAAAAAAGGAAACCTGACATTTTAACAGCTTGAGTTCCTGGAGTCCTCACTTGGGTGGGGGGGAGATCCTGATTCCATTTTTTAAAATTCAGGAATGGTAATACTTTTTTTCTCTGCATCCTGAATTTTCTAAACAGATTACTTTTAGCTTAAAGTTAAATTAGGTGTTATTTGGGGGAAGAAGGGGAGATCATTTGATGGGGTCCTTTGAGAGAGTGCCAACTACCCCCAGGCTCTTTCCTTGCTTGTTTTGGTAGGACCATTCTGAGCCCTTTAGACAAAGGCATTAAGCATCATTACCTTCTGTCTTGGACTAGCTTTTCCTTCTGTTTCCAGGAGGAGTGGAGAAAGAGAAAGGAAGGAATGTGTCCGCAGATAAGTGAGAAAGACACTGACCCCATTTCCAGTGGTTGAGCTTCTCTTCAAGTAGGTAGATGCTGGCAATAACGATGTAGCTGAGAAAGAAGAAGGTTGCTATACCCCTTGGGTTGAGTTTGGCAAACATGGGATATACCCAGGTACCCGTCTCAGAGTAGATCCATAGGACCCTGCAGGAAACAACAAGTCACAATGATTAGGGCAGGAAGAGACAAATGAGCCAATTTTCTCACCTGGATCAGTGGGGTACTGATCACAGGCATATGAAAGGAAAGCATCAGGGGCATTTGTCAACAGTCAAAGAACTTCCACAAACTTGCCAAAGCGAGTCTTTCCTGGGTAAATCAACTTGATTCAATAAGTTGCCCTGTTTTATGGCCTGGGCTGGGCTGTTTTACCTAATCCACTAAAATTCAATATTGATGAAAGAATATAAGAGAATGTAGAACACATCATTAGTCACAGGGAGTATGTGGGAACGTGAATTATCCCTTTCCCTGAGATATATGGCCTGCTGAGACATCGAATCTGCCAAAACGGCATCCATGTGCTGGTTTTCAGTCAGAGAAGTGGGGTTTGCTTTTTTTTATTTTTTATTTTTACCTGAGAGTCAGCAGCAGCATTCCATTAGCTGGGAGGGGCAAAGGTGGAGCATGATTGCTCTAATACAGTATGCCCAGGATTTGATTGTTAACCCTTGTTCTCAGTCATGCATATAGCCATGAATAGAGTGTCAAGCAGGAATGGATGGATTTGCAGGGAGGCTCAGATCTTGCTCATGTGAGCATAGACAGTAAGTCATTTCTGGAAGCCAAGAGAAAGAAAAGAAATGCTAGGAGAGAAGCCGTGATAGCTACGTGAAGCCTAAAAATGCAGTTTGCTGGAAACCAACCACACTGGAAGGTGCCAAAGTCTGAAATAACTTTTAAAAATTAAATATGGGGAAGATGATGCATCAGCCACAGTTCATAATTGGTTAAAAGTACAGAATCTGGAAACAGGCTTCTGTGATTCAAATTCTAGCTCTGCCACCTACTAGCTGTGTGACCTTCTGCAATTTATTCAACTTTTCTGTCCTCCTCCCCTCTTGTGTAAAATGGAGACCCAAACAGCATGCACCTTAAAAAGCTGTTGTAAAGGATTAAGGGAGTTAACACATGTAAACTTCATAGAATGGTGCCTGGCATATTGTAATCATTTGACAAGAGATCAAAAGCCTCTATCTCCATGGAGCGATGACACAGTGGGAGTGTTCTCAGAAAGCTTTCTTTTTGTTTTTGAGTTGGAGTCTCACTCTGTCACCCAGACTGGAGTGCAATGGCCGCTCCTGGCCACCGCAGCCTCGACCTGCTGGGCTCCTGCGATCCTTCCGCCTCAGCCTTCCCAGTAGCTGGAACTACGGGTGCGCGCTACCACACCCGGCTGATTTTTGATTTATTGTAGAGATGAGGTCTCGCCAAGTTGCGCAGGTGGGTCTCGTACCCGCGGGCTCAGGCAATCCATGCACCTCAGCCTCCCAAAGGCACAGGATTACAGGCTGAGCAATGAGCCCGGCTCAGAAAGCTTTCTTGGAGGCTATTGATCTCTTGTAACAATTAGAATAAGCCAGGTTATGCCTCAGGAACAATACTTAAATATGAATACCCCAGGTTGTCAAAGGAATTCAAATGGAAGAACAAAGTTGTGCGCTTAATTAAACTTTAAGATATCCAACTGTGATCCCTGTCATTTCAAATACTTTAAGTTTGTTGAATGTTCTGTGGAAGAGGCCAGGGCTAATATTTAGGGCCAGGAGTAGGGTAAGGTAAAAGAGGCAGTTAGGGGGTAACATTTAAAGGGTCATAAATGTGTATCAAAGGACACAATCAAGAGCATGAAAAGGCAACCCATGGAATGGGAAACAGTATTTGCTAACATATATCTAAGGGGTCAATATATAGAAAACATTTTTAAAAATTTTGTAAACTCAACAAAACAAATGCCCCCAACAACCCTATTAAAATGGACAAAATATATGTATAATCATTACACAGAGAAGATAAATAAATGGCCAATAAACACACAAAAGGATGCTCAATATCACTAATAATTAGGAAAACGCAAATCAAAACCAAAATGAGATATGGACCCATACCCAACAGAAAGGCTGCCATTTTAGAATAAAAAAAGCAGAAAATAACAAGTGTTAGTGAGGATATGGAGAAATTGGAACCCTTGAGCTCTGTTGGTGGGAATGTAAAATGGTGCATCTGCTATGGAAAACTGTATGGCAGTTCCTCAAAAAATTAAAATAGAATTACCATATGATCCAGCAGTTCCACTTCTAGGTATATGTCCAAAAGAATTGAAAACAGGAACTTTGAAGAGATATTTGTACATCTGTGTTCATAGCAGCATTATTCACAATAGCCAAAAAGTGCAAACAATCTAAATGTCCACTGATAAGTGAGTGGATAAATAAAATGTGGCACACGGATAACACATTAAAAAGGAAGGACTTGCTGGGCTCGGTGGCTCAGCCTGTAATCCTGCGCCTTTGGGAGGCTGAGGTGAGTGAATTGCCTGAGCCCGCGGGTTCGAGACCCGTCTGGGCAGCGAGACCTCATCTCTACAATAAATAAAAAAATCAGCTGGGCGTGGTGGCGCACGCCTGTAATTCCAGCTACTTGGAAGGCTGAGGCGGAAGGATCGCTGGAGCCCAGCAGGCCGAGGCTGCGGTGGCTGGGAGCGGCCACTGCACTCCAGTCTGGGCGACAGAGTGAGACTCCAACTCAAAAAAAAAAAAGGAAGAACTTTCCTTCCTGACACATGCTACAACACGGATGGCCTTTGAGGACATTATGCTAAGTGAAATAAGCCAGTCATAGAAGGACAAAGACTGCATGATTCTACTTATATGAGGAACCTAGAGTGTTGAATTTGTTGAGACACAAAGTAGTGTCGCCAGAGGCTGGAAGGAGGAGGCAGTGGGGAGTGGCTGTGGCTTGGACACGACTTGTTTGTCCTCATCAAAACTCATGTAGAAATTTGATCTCTGTGTGACAGTGTTAGAATGTGAGGTCTAGTGAAAGAAGTTTCGTTTTGAGGATGGATCCCTCGTCAACAGTTTGGCACTGTTCTTGCAGTGTGAGTTCTCCCGGGAGAGGATTAGTTCCCATGAAAGCAAGTTGTTATAAATCCAGGACACTCCTCAGGTTTTCCTTTCTTCACACGTGTCTGCTTCTCCATTGGCCTTCTCTACCACATTGTGATGCAGCATGAGACCCGTTGCCAGAAGCCAGGGCCATGCCCTTGAACTTCTCAGCCTGCAGGCCCATGAGCTAAATAAACCTCTTTTCTTTCTTTCTTTTTTTTTTTTTAATAAATGACTCAGTCTCAGGTATGGCAACACAAAATGGACTAAGACAGGGAGTGATTTTTTAAATGAGTACAGCATTTCAGTTTGAGAAGTTGAAAAGTTTTGGAGATGGATAGTGGTGATTGTTGCACAACAATGTGAATAGATTTAATGCTGCTGAGCTTAAAAAATGCCTAAAGTGATAAATTCTGTGTTATGTGTGCTTTATCACAATTTAAAAGAATCTAAGGGGGTGTAAGTCTTGGGGGTCATACAAGTATATGGTCAGCACTTCGTTTCTAGTCCTGGTCCTGCTGTGTCATTCTGCTCCCTCAAATCTGTTTAGATGCTCCTCTCAGACTGATAATGAGGTGACTAATAACAAACAATAATTATCACCATGGTTACTAATATTGAATTGTTTAAGACGTGCACCTCATGGATAGATTACAGAAGGATATCCATGATGCTTCCTGCTTGAATGCCTGTTTCTCATGACAGGACAGAGCAGGTATAAGAGGCATAAAATAAATACCTCCAACTAGCTAGGGATAGGTGTTTAGGGGTCAGTGAGGAGATCTAAATATACTCTAAACAAGTTGATTACCTAGTTTGCTTTGTATAGTTGCAATTAGGGCTTTGTGATTCCCATGCACATTTATGTAAGATAGTCTACAATTGAGGACATCCCTCTAGAGACCTGAAACATTTTTGTTTACTTCATTTTGATCTCCTTCAGCATAAGGTTTGTAAAGATGAGTTCCTAAGGTAAGTTAATACATTTTGCATTTTCACAGAGGAATTGCAAACAAAGTTATAGGTATGTTAACTACACTGGGAAAAGTAATGAAGACACAGAGCATGAGGGAAGATGATAGTGAGTTAATGGAGGATGCTCAACAGAGAGGCGTGAGTGAGTAGAGAGTCACCCTTGACAATGCTTCTTTAAGGCTTAATTGAATATGGAGAGAAAAGAAAGATGGGAGATGATAGAGAGAGAGAGAGAGAGGAAGGAAAGAAAAAAGATAAAAAGTAGGTAAGAAGGGAAGGAGGAAGAAAGGAAGAACTGAGAAAAAGAAGGAGGGAGGAATGGAGAAAGGAAGAGAGAGGGAGGGAAAAGGGAAGGGAAGAAGGACGGAAGGAAGGAAGGGGGAGAGTAATGGAGGAAAGAGGGTACTTTGCACTCAACATGTCTTCAGTCTCAGACAATGTCAACTCTCAACTCACTCTCGCCCCTCTGTTCAGTCCCTTGAAATGATATCTGTATTGTACTTCCTTTCATATGTTCCTCCAGTGCACGCACTTCATGACCTCAGTCCAACCTCCTGCATGTCATGAGGGTTTGTGTCACTGGGCTTTCTTGCTCCCTCCAATCCACTTTCCCTACCCCAAGCCCCCAGTAATCTGGCAATCATTCTAAAAGCAATCTCTGAACATGACACTCCTCTGCTTCCATCAGCTGTCTGATTTAGGAAAATATCCTGGTTGCTTACCCTGGCCGAACTGGCCCTGCCCTGCCCACCATCTATCTGCGGACCTTCGTTTCCAAATGGAAGCCTCGTAGGCAAGTGGTTCTCAACCTTGGATGAAGATTAGAATTTCCTTAGTGGTCTTAAAATTGTGATGCCTGGAACATATCCTTTAATCAATTAAATCACAACATATTTGAAATGGAACCTAAATACGGGATGTTAAATGTACCTTTTTACTTATAGTGCAAACTAATTATCTTATAATTTGTTTTCATCTATTAATGGTATCACCATTTTTCTAGTTCAACTAACTCAGGATTCTTAAAATTTCTTACCTTGCCCTGAAACTTGCTTTTGTTATTTGACTGGTTTTCTCTCTAGCTTGGAAACTCTGCAAGGGCAGAGACTATCTGTCATGCACATCAGTTTCTCAAGTGTCCAGAACACAGCTGATTCTTTATGTTTTCAAATGAGTGGCTGTTGGGCTGTCTCCGTAGCTCACTTCTGTGGACAGCTCTCAGCTGCCTGACCCATCAGGACAACCACAGCCTTTGAAAACTGGGAAATGTACCCAATGGTCTTCCAAGTTTTAGCCAATTTAATGCTCACTTTATTAACACTTTGAAGAGGCCAGTGATACTGGCTTTCAGTTCAAAGAGCCATATTGTATGTCATTCCTGAGTTGTCCTTTATGTGAACTTATCTAGCTAGCCTGGGTGGATAACAAATGACAGTCCCAAATTAATCTTTTAGAGTCTTCTAACCCTGAATCGTGTAGCATTAAAATGGCTGTTAGGAGCTTTATATTTTCGGTCTTACCATTAGGGAAATATGGACATCTGTGGGTTAGAGATAAGTAGATAACGGAGTTTTGTGGGCTTTGGGCATATAATTCTTCAAGTGTTAACCCTCATGTCACATTTTTGCAACCCAGCAGAATAAATTGAATAAAAGGAATGAAGAGAAACTATGAAGCTAGAGTTTTCTGTCTCTCCTCTCTCTCTTTGCAGCAATCTCATCCCATCTTGAGGGTTCAACTATAGATCTCCCCAACCTCACCCTCTTGAGGGTCTGAATTTCCAAATGGAAGTTTCTTTAGGTGGGTGGTTTTCAACCTTGTCTGAAGATTAGAATTTCTGGGGGTCTTAAAAATTTCGATGCCGAGCTGGGCTTGGTGGCTCAGCCTGTAATCCTGCGCCTTTGGGAGGCTGAGGTGAGTGGATTGCCTGAGCCTGCAGGTTCGAGACCCGCCTGGGCAGCCAAGTCCTCATCTCTACAATAAATCAAAAAAATTAGCCGGGCGTGGTAGCGTGCGCCTGTAGTTCCAGCTACTTGGAAGGCTGAGGCGGAAGGATCACCAGAGCCCAGCAGGTCGAGGCTGCGGTGGCCGGAAGTGGCCACTGCACTCCAGTCTGGGCGATAGTGAGACTCCAACTCAAAAAAAAAAAAAAAAATTTTGATGCCTGACTATATCTTTTAATCAATTAAATCACAATATTTTTGGAATGGGTCCTAGATACAGGATGTTAAACTGACTTTTTATTTTTTTACGCATAACCAAAACAATTTCTCTTATAATCAGTTTTCATCTGTTAATGGAATCACCATTTTTAGTTAGTTAGTTCATTCTTAGTGAGTTCAACTAATTCCGAATTCTTAGAATTACCCTTAAGTTTTGCTTTCACCTGTCTGGTGCCTGTCAATTGACTCACAAAATCTATTCTATTATTTCAACAATGTGTCTCATGAATGTCCCTCATTTCTGATTGTACAGCTGTTACCCTCTTCATGCTATTACCCTCTTCATACTGTTATTATTTCTAATTGTTGTTACAGGCATTTTGGCTGAACAGGAAGTGAGGTTTGGACAGGAAGAGTGAGAAGTATAGATAACACTTTTCCTCTTAGCCCCCCACACCTCTTCAATTTGCATTTTGGCTGGGCTGGACCCAAATGTGCCAATAAAGATGGGTTGTGTGGCATCATTATATTTATTTTCGTATATTCACTTACAAGAGGGCTAAGGTCCTTCTGTGGAAAATGGGACTGAGTGTCCAACCCCTACTGAGATTCAGAGTTATAAAACTATGTTTGACCTAGGTGATCCCAGGTGAAGGTCTTATTTCAGAAAAGCGGATCACAGTGACTCTGGGAAGGAAGTGACCATAACACCCTAGTGGAAGAAAGAGAGTATTGTTGATGCCGGGTATGGCAAGGTGGCTGGGCCTGGAACTCAGCTTAGCCCAGCCCATGGCAGTTGTTGATCTAGTCTCAGGACTAGATATTTCAGTGTGGCTATGTAAATGGGGCACACATTTAAAGGAACTGTTGTCTCTAGGAAGCTTTGCTGAGGGGCCTCACCTGAGTGAGCACAGTATAGGAGAAAGAAATTGTTTTTCTTTCCTCACAGAAACTGCCGCTGGGAAGTGACTTTGCAAACATCTCCCTCCCCCAGGCTGGGTTATAGCTGTGTATCTGTGGGACGCTTGTGTTGGGTATGTAGTAGCTCACACACTAGCAGAGACACCTATGGCCTTAGCAGGTTTCTGGTCTACCAAGAGCAGGCTAGCTGGGGCTGTTATGGTGGTGATTAGCATTGCTATTTCTACTGATGGAAGGGGCTAATGGGTAGTGGTCATGTTGGCATGGGCAGTGGGTGTGCATGCTGAACTCTAGCATAGTGTCAGGTGGAGATGTGGAGCCTGGGAGTCTTGGCCTTGCCGTCTGTGTGAAGAACAATGCTTATAACAGTGTACGATGTGGACTGTGCAGTGCACGACACGGACATGTGTAAGTGCTCAGCAATTACTGGAACTCTTTAGGGATGGAGGTCTTGGAAGACCGGCTCACCTGCAGTCAGGTAGAATGGTATTTGGGGATATTATTGGAACTGTGAAATAACCATGGATGAAGAATAAGATAATGTGATTAAACTATATAGCTTAATATTCTGGCTTATTTTTATATTGTTTAATTTTGTTTTGTTTTACATCTCTTCACTCCAACCAGTTTTAAGCACCATTGTCAAGATCAACTTTTTAAAGCACAATTCTCTGGCCAAGTTACTCATACTTCTCACTCTTACATCCAGAACATGGAAATGCACAACAGCAGCAACAAATACTCCCACTGTCTACATAGGTCTAACCTCTTCTAGCCTGCCATCCGCAAGCCTCGATAAGTGGGTAGTTCCAGGACCATTTCCTATTTGTCTTTTTCACGGATGAATCCAGCTGAAGAGAATTACTGACCTCTGTTCTCAGAGCTCTGCACTCTCTTGGCCTTGGGACTACGCTTCTATTGTTCGCTTGCTCCTATTTTTTGTGGCTCCAGTCCTGCCAGCCCTTCAGGGCCCATCCCCAATGCATGCCTTCCAGGATATCCGTCCCACAGTATTTGACTGGCTGTAACTCTTCCTTCTCTGTATTCCTGTGGCTCCTTGCATTTTCTATAACATTTAATCACTTTCCATCTTCTATTTGTATGCCTGGCACTTATTCAGCATAAACCCCCTGCAGTCTGGTGCTTGGCCTTGTATAATTGCTTTTCTGAGCAAAACCAGCCTTGTGTGAGGGGAAATATTTGTTCAATTGAAAAAATGAATAAAAACCAGCAGAAAGAACATTTCTGTTTTTTTGCTCCTCACCTGTTGGGAGCCGGCCGCCGAGGCCTGCCTGAGCGTTAGGGATCCAGGCGGGCTGCGGGCCTTGAGACCACCAGGCTGGTTCAGGAGCTGAAGGCCCATTCCCTCCTCCTTTCTTCGTTGTTTAGCGTTACCCACTGGCAGGGACTTTTATGATCTAAGCATGAAGTTCTGAGAATATGACAGGCATGGCTGACTCTAGAGATCCAATGTTCCCGTTTCTCACAGACTGCGGTTTCGGCTTTAAACTTAACACAGTTCAAACTCAGATCACATTTGGGAGCCTTATACATAAAACAAGCTTCTTTATAAGATTTAAAAATATATTTATAAAATTAGTATATACATTTAGAGGGCTGTTTCCAGCGTTAGATAGTATAGATTATTATCTAGGGTTACCAGAAATGACCCAGCACAAACTTTGGGCTGGGCCACATTCTTTAGGAACTGGTTTAAGCCATAATTAAGAGTTGTTTATAGTACAGGTAAAATTAGCACAGATAAGAAAGGTATTAGGATTTTAGTCAGTTATATTGCTTTTGAGGAATATAAACCAAGCATGAGGAACAGTGGGATAACTTTGGGATTGTCCTTCCTCATGCTTGGGAAAACGCCTGGTGGGTGGGGGATGCCCCCCACCTACCTGGCTTTGTGTTCACATAAAAGTCTTGTGATTTGATTGGGATTGTCCTTCCTCATGCCTAAGGAAACACCCGGTGGGTGGGGGATGTGCCTCACCCACCTGGCCTTGTGCTCACGTGAAAGTCTTGTGATTTAACATGTGAAAGTTTGGGATAAAAGACTCAGTGCTGGTCCCAATAATGGCTTCTGCTCATTTCACTGAACAGTTGTCCACTTTCTTTCTTTCTCTTTCTTCCTCTTTATATCTATGCCTCCATCTTGCTTTCTTTTAATATCTATCCCTACTACAGAATTGGCTTCTGCACTAGACAGAGTCCAGTCTCTTTCTTCCCTTCTATTTCTCCAGAATATTCGCCTATGCTGCCCCACCTTCCAGGAACCCTCTAAATCTCTTTTGGGGGCTGGCCCCCATAAATGGCACCCAATGTGGGGCCCCTGGAAAGGTAAGTCTTTTTCTCTTTTCAGGGCAGCTAGGATCTTACCTGGGGTACTGCACGCCCCTCTGTAGAGACAAGCAGAGCGAGGATGGGTAAGCAAGTTTTTGTGAAGCCAGAGCCGTGATGTAATCATGGGCCAGAGTGAATCTAGGAACATAAAGTGTTCATCAGTATCTTAATGAATACTTTGTCTAAATGTGGAACTAAAGCTTCTTTTTCTTATCTAGCTCTTTTTCTACATTTTGTGCAGTAACAATGTTAATTAAAAATGCTTTAAATCCACAGCATGATTATGAGAAATTTTCTTCCAAAAAGGCTGCTAACGATGATGATGATGATGAAGAAACTTTTCTCTTTGCCACAGCCTCGGCTCCCCCTGATTATAATGACAATGATAAATCATCTCCACAGGGTGAAGCTGAACCTGAGGCAGAAGCTGCTAGGTATCATATCAGTGCTCTTACAGTCAACCCTGAGCCTTCCTTCCCACAGGCTTTTCCTTTCAATGCTAAAGTTGTAAAGCCAAAAAAAATTGCCTAATAATACTGGTATTGCCCCTGCGGCTCCAGTCTTTCCTTTCAGTATGCAGGCAGTACAAGCTGAAGCAGAAAAAGAAGATTTTAGTTTCACAGCTTGTTTCCTGGTACAATTTTATACCAGTGCTGATGGACTGGATCAAGCTCAATGGGAACCCTTGCCATACAAATTGGTAAGAAAGTTACAGGAGGCAAGCTCAAAGTATGGTCCTCTTGCACCTTATACAATTACTATTTTAGATCAATTTGCCTCTCGATGAATGACTTTCACAGATTGGCAGCAATTAACCAAAAGCTGTTTGTCTGGAGGTGTTTATTTGCTGTGGAAAACCGAGTATAAGGACCAAGTTAGAATTCAAATGGACCAGAATTTAAATCAACCTGCTGGGTCATTCATTATTTCTCATGATATGCTCTCTAGGACTGGTATGTATACTCAAATGGCTAAGCAAATTTCTCTACCCAAAGATGTTTTGCTTCAGATAAATCATTGTGTTGTTACCACGTTGGAAAAATTACAGGCAGACACTGCTCAGACTTCTTCTCTATTTGATATAAAACAAAAGGCCGAGGAAAGTTATGAGGACTTTATTTCCAGACTCACTATGAAGAATTGGGTAATTACTAATGAAGAAGCAGCAGAAATTCTTATCAAACAATTGGCTTTTAAAAATGCTAATAATACTTGTCAGACTTTGCTTAGACCCATATGCAAAACCAGACAGGTTACTGATTTTATCTGCCAGTGCATGGATGTAAGTTCAGCTATTATGCAAGGGATGGCTTTGGCTGCAGCATTGAAGGGAGAAAACTTTTCACAGATCGCTCAAGGTATGCAGGGTGCAGGTAAACAGAAAAATGTTTTAGTGTAATCATGTTATGTG
>NW_007249803.1:343328-377300 GCF_000164805.1 Carlito syrichta | reverse complement strand
TTTAATATCTATCCCTACTACAGAATTGGCTTCTGCACTAGACAGAGTCCAGTCTCTTTCTTGCTCCTTATTTCTCCAGAATATTCGCCGACGCTGCCCCACCTTCCAGGGACCCTCTAAATCTCTTTTGGGGGTCTGGCCCCCCCATACTCACCACTGCCTCAGAGAGTGCTAGGTGAGGTGTTTTGGCGTGAGTGAGCTACCATATTTATAGGTGACTAATGCTTTCCAAAGGAAATGAAAGATTTGTACTCATTACTACTTTGCAAAGTTTTATTTTCCCATTTAGGGGCCAGCCCTTCAATTTTGCAATCTGAAAAATAACTAAAAGCAAGCACCACATGTAAGGCAGGCCCCACGGTCCCAGCGGCTATTTTTAGGTCATTGTAACATGGTTTCGGCAGTGAAATGCTTCTCTAGTCCAGAGTTACTGCTGGTTTTCTGACTCATGTTTGTTTCTCACGCTCCCTCTGACCTGACCTCTCTATCTCATTCTGCTATGCCGTTTCCCCATTTGATCGTCCAAAGTGGTACACCTAACAGCAGATACATAGCCACTTTCCTGAGACAACAGTCATGGATATTCACACTGTGTGAAATGTGTTGTCGGCCATCTGTGGCTGTGAGGGTCTATGGGCCCCAGCGAGTTGCATGAGGGTGGAGATGGCAAACAACAAAGACCAAGCTCTCCTAACCCGGGAACGGAAGAGACAGGGTTGCTTCCACCCAGGGGACAACATAAAATGTCCTCATATAAGTGTATGTATTTGATTCATTCTAGCATGGGGATTAATGGACCAGATGCTGATTTAGTACTTCTCATTTATGACAGCAAGGGCTAAACCCCAAACCACTGCAGCTCCCCATTGGGTACTGGGGCCCACCCAGTTACCTTCCTGCTAGGGACAGGTCTCCATTTCTTCCTTCCACTTCCTCCACCATTATTTTAATGTCCTATTCAAGCACAGAGCTGGGAACAATCCTATCATAGAAGATTTTAGAGTGCAGAGATTTGGGCAAGCAATTTTGCATGCTCATCAACCTGGCATTTAGCTGAGTGGTTTTGCACACACTGTGAGTTGAACAAATACCTGGCTGTATTAACACAGTGGGAAGAGAACTAGATTTGGAAGTAGGAGACCTTGCTTTAAGTTGGTCTAGGTCTCAGCTTTGCTTCTCTCCCACACTCTGTCCTATCTCTGCCATGTGACCTTGGATGTGCAGTCTATCTCAATGGAGCTTCAATTTCCCAATGCTAGGTGATCTCTAAGTCACCTCCCACCACCCATGCTCTCTGTTTTGTGTGTGTGTGTGGTTTTTCTTTTCAGATTTTCATCAGTTGGCTAACATCAACTCACCTGAGTTGCCACAAATGCCACCAACTGGGCTACCTGTCTTGTTCCTCTTTAGTCAAATCTTTAGATTTCAGCCAGAATCATCTTTCTACTTACCTCTCTTACATAAGCCGTATCATTTCATTCCTCTGTTTAAAATGTTTCCACAGAAAAGCACTTGGTTTAAAAGTTCAAACTCACTGATGGGATTTATGATCTAGATTTTCCCTGTCCTCCAATTCAGCCATCCCCTCAGCTCCTCTAGCTCTTCTCAGGTGCTGTTTCCTTTGCCTGAAAGTCTTGTCCACATCTCCTTTGACTTATTCCTACCAATTCTTTGGGTCTCAGCTTGGACAACTCTTCCCTTTGGGAAGCCAGCCCTGAACATCCCTGTGTGTCCATAGCACCCTGGGCTTACCCCGTCACAGTCCCACAGCTGTTTCCCACCATCTGCTCATGCTCCTCTTTCCCAGACAGTCCCTAAGGGCAGCGGGCTTCTTGAACAGGCATGGATGAATAATTGGATGGGCACAGGATGCACTTGTTCTCAGCCCCCATCTTCTTTCTCCAACCTTCCGATTTCTGCAGAGTTGGAACAGATGTCCATGTGCTCACAAGCCAAGTTCTGGTTGCTACTTTCATCTTTATAGCAACCACAACTTTCCCCAGTAACAGCGGTGGCCTTAGGTGCTCTTTATTCCCTTGGTCCCCAAGAGGAAAAGAATAACACAAGTAAGCTGTGAATTGATAATCAACCTTCAAGTTCTTAGGTAGAAAACATCAATATATGAGAGGCGATAACTTATACATGAACTCCAAAAATTGCACTTGGAGAAAAAAGTAGGGTAAATTAAAGGTCACCAAGAAAACAAAGCATACAAATTTATGTGTATCATCATCCAACTTCTACTTTGCTTTCCTTCAACACACACGACAGAAGGAAATACCTTTATGTGTACTCTTACCCAAAACCAGCTTCCAGATCTCTGTCTTTAGGGATTTATTCCTTTGGGTTAAGCCAGATATGGTAAATACATGGCATACATTCCCCCATTGTCCATTCTCATGTTGAAAGACAGTTGCTTGATAATCACACAACTTTTTCTTGGTAGGGCCTCAGAATCTTTCTGAACACAGCACTTTAGACATCACCTATCAGACATCAGCTTAAGCCTTGCTCTCTGAAAGTGTCTTAAAAGCCCCAAAGGCTGAAAAAACAGTGTAGAGCACTGGCAAGAGAGACTTTGGGTACTCAGCAAAAGAGAGACGCAGAGCAGTGTGCAGAATAGACACCACAAAAGGGAAGGAAGGACTAGGGAGGAACCAACATCTGAGTTCTAGGCGACGTTTATTTGCTGGGAGACAGAGGCTGGTGAAGTACATGAAACAGACACTGCAGGAGCCCAAGAGTCCTTCAACATGTGTTCTCTCTCTTGGCCTGCATCCTTGGCAGAGCACTGTATTGAATTAAACGTGCCTCCATGTAGGGACAGGGTGAATTATCCAGACTGCCACACAGAGATAGCTTATGTGAGTCTAGAGAAGAAACACTGATTAGCATTCCATATTCAGGTCTTATGCTTAGATGTTCTTTCAGTAGAAACAAAAACCTGGTGCTAGATGAGAGGGTTATAGGATGGGAAGGAGGTTTCCCAGTCAATAGGTGAGAGTTTCAACAGTTGTCCTTGATTCTAGACCATTGGGCAGCATGTCTGAGAAGCAGTGTTGCCAAGTGGTTGAATGATGAAATCTGAGCCAGCTACTAGATCATCTCCTGTGCAACTGCCCAAATGCCTTCCAGGAGCTCTGATGCCAGATGTTGATGCAAATAAGCCCATAATGATACAGGCAACAGAAGTGGACAAACCTAGCATGTACCACACCCAAATGCTTTTTTAGATGGAATATATTTAGATACCTCAGATTGTTCAGCCATTCAAACATTTCAATTGCAAATGAAACCAAAGAACAACATTTTCCTGAGAAAGCAAGATATAGGTCTTTGCAATGATTAATTCTTCACAAAAGGGAGACAGGAGGTTGTGACTTGCTGTGTGTGCGTGCACATCTGTGTGTTTTTGTTCATGGGAGGTTTCCATGAGCATTAAAATCAAACAAGAAGAATTCCTCCTACCTGGAGAAATAAAGATTGTTAAATCCCTATTAAATCAAGATAAAGAGACTCTGACAGAACAGTATGCTTTTCCGGAATATCCCTCAGGGCCTTGAATGACAAGCCCAAGTTGACTTTCTTCATGCAATTCTTACCTGCTGATGTAAGCAAGACTACTGGCTGCCAACAAAGTGAGACCTGTCTTCTTCGATGGATAGTGATGTGGTCTGAGGATGACTTCAACCAATGAGAAGGGTAATATGGACGTGTGCTGTAGGAGAAGAGACAGCAAATCAGAATAACAGGGTACTCTGGCAGTCTAGAGCACCCATCATTCTCTCTTCCCCATCCAATCTACTTTCTTCTCCACTGTCAGACACAGCTTTCCAAAACTTGGCATAGATCATACCCTTGGATGCCCAAGAACCTGTGGTAATTCCCTAGTGCCTGTCAAGTTGATCCTGACTCCTCTGTCTAGCTTTCAAGGTCTTTGCAATGTGCTGTGACCTTCTCTTATCTCGCTTCTTGCCCACTGATCCCCTCTCGTAACATATACAGTTGCACGCACAAACATACCTGCTCATGCATTTTCTCACACATGAACACACATGCAGACACACATATATACACACACTCCCACTCCATTTGGGAAAGGCTATTTCCATCATTCTCCTTTGTACTCAGGGTGCTTGCTCCCTCTTCTAGACTCTTGTCCATGCTTCCTCTCCTATGTGGACCGTCTTCTCTCCTCTGTGTACTCAAATCCTCTATGTTCTTTGCAGCCAATGCAATCTCCATGATACTGTTTTTGAATTTTCCTCTTGCTAATTTCTCTCACTCAAATCTCCTGTATTTATATCCTGTGCCATGTAGTCTAGCACTTATGGTATATATCTGTAAGCTCGGGGGGGGGCAGAGAACACATCCTACCTACATCTCTGCATTTCCCATGGCACTGAGCTCAGTCTTGCTGAGGGAGGTGGGTGTGTGGGGTGTGCGTGAGCCTTCCTTTGAAACCTCCGTGTCCTCCTCTCTCCTTCCCTGTATCACCCCCTCCTTAAAACCATCTGTTTTCTCACATCTTCCAAACTCTTAAAACTGTATTTTTTAAAATGACAATTGAGGAAATAAACTTTTGGGAAGGGTGGTGTTTTCAGATGCAAAGACTGCTGGGGCCTGCTGCCCCTCTTGCCCATGAAAGTTGACCCGGTAAAGATCACTGGAGTCTGTGTGCAGTTTCCTTCCATTTACTGAAAACTTTTCACTCCTGCTCCCCACTGTCCTCAACTCTTGGCTGCCTCTCTCAACCACAGTCTCCACTGTTAAGCCCCCTCCCCTTCTTGTTCTTGAGCTCCATGGCAGCTGTGTCAGCACCTCAGTTATGACAGTCTCTGTAGCTTGAGAATGTCGCCGTGCTCTCATGCCCAGCCACCAACTGGAACTCTGGGCACTGGTTCCGGGTGACTTTTGCTATCAGTCACGTAAGTCTTATGCCCAGGAAGTGTCCCCAGGAGGCAGTAGCTTCCTTCCTCCTCAGCTGAGCTAGTTAGGGCTAAGTCAGGAATCCCAACGCCCCTTAGATGACCAGATATGTGACAGGTTTTGATACAGCAGGGGCAGAGTGAGAAGGACCAAGCCTTAAGTATCGGGCATTGCTCCAGTCCAAGTTTCAGTGGAGTGGCATGAGCAACTGGGCATCTTAAGGGTCCTGGGCACATTTTAATAGCAAAGCTTAGAGGAACAGCATGGAAGACAAACAATAACTTTTACATAAATTGCTCAAGATTGGTCCGAAACATACTGGATGGTTGGATAGACAAATGGGAGAACTTCCAGGGCCACGATCACTCATTGCATCTTTCTTGGGCCCAATTTTAGGCTGCAGTTTCTGTATCTCTCCCTCGAAAAAAGGAATGGGGTGTTTAAGGGTGCCCAGTTTTGAATCTGTGTTCCTAGTTACCGAATCACTCTGAACTTCACCTTTCCCAACAGGGGACAATAAGTAGTACATACTTCATAGAGGTGCTGCTATAGGGACTGAGGTAAGGGCATGCGAGATGCTTAGTCCTGAACCTAGGAGAGCTTCCGGTGAGCACTAGCTGTGGTTGTCACTATTATCAACGTCACTGCTGTTCTTTATCTCACTTATGGGTCCAGGGTGGGGTGAGGGCTAGGGTTTGGAATATATGTGGCTTCAGGTGCTTGGATGAACTCTGGCCTATGGTCTGCAAAAGCCTGTGGCATGTGGACCACTGGCATGTGGTAGCAGAGCCCCTTCCTTTCTCCCTCCCCAGCCCACAGCTGGTGCCTACTCTCCCAGCCAAGGCTGCCTCAGAGCCCTGTCAAGGCTCAGTGACCCACAGGGATGCTCTCTTCCTCCACCATCTACCTCAGCAGGCAAGGGATGGAGTTGTCTGCCCAGCACAGTCACCTGCCTCTCTCTGCCTGCCTTCATGCTACTGCAGTGAGGAAGATCCAACTTCTATTAAAAACCATTAACATGCCCATTATACTGGTCATTGATCTGACAGGTTTTATTAACCCAGCCCACAATCAGCAGCTCCTGTCCTCTACATTAATGATCATTTGGAACAGCATTCCAGTGGAATAATGTCATGTGTTCGCTTTAGGAGTAAATGAGTTCACGGTGATTAATGCTTTTACGACCAACAACTCAGGAATGCATGACTGGTCACCTCTTCCAGGAGCCTGCCCTTTGCAAGTGACATTCAATTGGATTTCCAAATGAATTCTCCCTGATGGCTTCTGGGAAATTTACTCCAGTGATGTCATTAGTGATGGGCCATATACTGTGGCTTCATCCTCGCCAAAAGGTCTTTGCAAGAATCACATTTTCCGGTCGGAGCGGGGGTGGGGATGAGGGAAAGAGGAAGATGCATCCTGGGAGCCGCTGTACGGAGCCAAGCATGAGGCAGTCAGCCTCCTGCTCTTTAAAATGTCCTGGTATTACACCTCACATTGACATACGCTATAGAACCCGTGTCGGACAGCACGTATGTGTTTTAAAAAGGAGAAGAAGAAGAAAAAATTCAGTATGAGAAAAATCAAATATTCTTTCTGCTTCCAAAAAATCTAATAATTAGGCTGGGATTGACACAAATTAGAATGCTGCCAAAAATTACTGAAAACAGTGACTCATTCTGTATTTCAATTAACAGTTTCTCAGTTTCCCTTGTAAACAGCAAAGCTGACAAAAATTAATTATCTCAGAGGGGGTAAAATATTTCTTTCCGAAGTAAACAAAACATCATGGGCTGAGACAATAATATGTATAAACAAAGGGAATGCCATAAAACTATCTTTCGTTGTCATTAAAGTCGCCCTTTTGGTAGATTTTCCTTTAAATGTCTCTTTCCAAGTTTATCGGTTATGAGGACAGTGCTGTTCTTCTCCCCTCCTTTTCTACTCAATTCTACCTTCCCCTCCTGTCCTCTGTATAAGGTCGACTTTCATCTGAATATCTTGGAGACAGAACTATAAGCATGAAATTTTGGTTTAAGTATTCGTGTAATGATTATACTTTGGATTCTCTGGCTGCAAAATAGCCTTGTAGATAAGTACCAAAATTTATCAGCCCATAGAAAATGTTTATAAGGTTGCATGACTGACAATGTGGAAAATGATCACGATTTGAGCATGTATTTGTACTCGTCTCGTACCAGTAGATAAGTGGCTGTTATAAACAATTTCCCTAAATATGAGGCTAAACTTACAATAGGATGCATTTTTCCTGAGCTGTGGGAAAGAGGCAAGCCTTAATCACTGAGATAACCCATGGAGCTGACAGGTCTTCATCATTATTGTTGCAACTCCAAAGAGTGAACCCATAAAGCTAGGCTGATCACACCCTTACTCTAAGGCTGATCACATTCTTATTCTAAGGTTCTTGGTGGGGGACCAAGAACATTTAATTTTTCCTAGTAAAAGAAATTCAGGGAGCCTACGTATTTTAAAAATTATATAATAACAGTCAAAAATATGACCTCTACTTTTTTCTTCTGTTTCATTTCCCTGCCATACTATTTCTTGTGTTGAGTTGAGCAGAGTTGACAAAGATAAAAAAGTCAGCTTTTACCCTCTCAAACTAGTCGTTCAAGAAGCTTTCTCCTTCGCATGTCGTTTCTAATAATGAGATTACATAGTATCGCACACTTCCTATTTGTCTCAATTCTTTCCTCCTTCCCTTGGATCCGAGAATTCATTCCTATTGGCTTTCCCCAAACTGAGGTCCTTTCCCTCAAGTGTTAATATAATGCCTTTGGGTTATTTATGGTACTCATGGGTAGTTACTTTTGAATGAAGTTTTAGTGCACAGACAAGATCTCATTTCTGGGTACAATTAGGAGGATTGTTTTTTGTCGTTTGCTTATAATGTAGCAAATACATCATTTTTAAATTTAAAATATGTAAGCTTTCCCAAAGTCATCTCAGGAATAAACACACTGAATGTCAATTAAAACCTAGATATAAATACCTAAATACAATAGACATGGAAATGGAGGCAAAGTAAACCTTAACAGAATGCCATTTTACCCAGGCTTGTTATTACAACATTTCTGGATCATGTTCCTTAAGTTTGAAAACTCCTTGCAGGAAAGACACGCAGTAATAGTTGCTTTGTAATTCCCAGTTAAACAATCTCTGGTTCTGATAATACAATTCATTTGCCACTAAAAACTTTTTACTTCAGTTCTCACTAACGTCCCCCACTGCAGTTTCTGTCTCTAACTCCCTACAGGTAGGGACAATGGTGATGGTCTTTGACACATTTGCAGGAAAATTTTGTATCCTAAAGCAGAGTACTATCCGTATTTTCTATGTCCTTTACATTGTTAAAGTTATACCTTTGCTTTAAAAGTAAATCTAATGTACAAAAATCCAGAAATGTATGCACAGGCTACAGAACTTACATCTCCACGGGATTAAAAAAAATTACTCCTCCATTTATGCTTCTCACAGGAGTCTTTTCAGGCAGACATATGAAAGTTTTTGAAGAAAATTGGATTTGTAAAAATTCCCTTTTCCACTTTCTAGGAACTCAAGTGCACAGGCTAGACACGACTATAATTAGAGAGTCAACATGAACATGTCTGGGAGGAGGAGACTGGGAGGATCAACTATGCACAGAAAGAGCCACGGCCTTCTCTTTGATCTGTCAACCTAGGTGGGCTAACCCAGGTTGCCCAGCCTGTAATCAGACATTAGATACCAAAATTCTTACTCAGGGCATAATGTTTGCAATTGACTCTGAAATGCACCAGAAAGAAGATAAACTAATGGACAGAGAGATGGACAGATTTGTGATAAAGCAAAAACAATAAACTACTAATAGTGGAATCTAAGTGGTGGGTGACACAGATGTTCGCTGTAAAATTCTTTCAACCTTGCTTTAAGTTTGAAAGTTTCATAATAAAACATTGGAGGGAAAGTAAATATCTTTACTGACCCAGAAAGAGAAATGAATGCTCCACTGGGCCAGGGAATAAACGTGTACTGTTGTTTATGAACTCTTATGTGAATTGAACAGATGGCTAAATAATAACTTTATGAATCTTCTGGAGAGAATTTTTAAGTGAGTTTTTACCTACTACACTGTTGTCTTTTGGGTTGATATGTAGTTTGACCATCTGAAAGCATCATTCTTCTGAAGGCTTTGAAGGAACCCAGCCTAGTAGAGAAGCAGCATTTAGATTCTATCCAGTTGGGGGTAAGATAAAAGAAAGATGTGGGATCTTAGGACACGACAAGAAGGAATGACTCTCTTCCTGTCCTCGTCTTCTTTCTCTCTACCCCTTCAAAGTATCCAAATCTCTTTCTCTTTTTGAGTTCCCTCTGGTAATAGTAACACCCTGGACACCTGCTGACCCATACTTTTACTCTTCACATCCACATTTTATTCAGTTTTCCCCAAAAATGCTTCCCATAGCTGTTTATTCTTTTGTTTTCCCAGGCATCACTTTCCTAGCTTTTTCCTATTTGGTACATACAACCAGGTAAATATTTTGTACTTGCAATCAGATAAACCTTCTAAAACAAGTTTCATGTTGCTACTCCCTGCTCAAAAACCTTCTGTGGTTCCTTACTGCCTCTGCCCACTATCTATATTTCTTTCCTTATCTCATCTCTTGTTTTCCAGAGCATCTCAATACATGCTCTTCCTTCTCTACATAAACCAGTCTCCTTTTCCTCTTGTTTCAGTCTGTTTCTTTCCTGAGAATCACCTTTCTGTTCATTTTTTTACTCATTATTTTTCCTCTCTTCTGACCAGCCCACATACATTTGAGATACATTACCACAAAAAGCCATTTATTAATATGAGAAGATATAAAAGAAAATTAGGACTCTGGAACACACTGAAACACAGATCTGCCAACCAGAAGGTGTACTGGGCTGCTATTAAGGAGATTCAAATTTAGCAATATGTTTTCAGACAGATAAAGTAAAGAGAGAGAGATAGAACATACACAGTTTCTATCTTTTTTTGAAAAAATGAAGTTTTCCTCCCAGAGATTGGACCTAAAAGAAATTTCTACCATTGTACTTCATTTAGAGGACTCTAAAGATCACAGTAATCACAACAGTGTCCCTATGGCAAACAGTTCAGATTTCTAGATTCCAGTTCTAGATTCAGATGCTCTGATAACATCTGAAGGCAAAAATCATAAAATGCAATCAGACAAAGGAGATTCTGCCAGTGAGGAGCTAATATTACATAACCATGTAGCCTTCTGGGATCAGAACAGTAGACAGGCTCCAGAAGTGCCATTTTCCCCATGGATGTTTTTGTTTGTTTTTGTTCCATTTGTGAATCAGATGCAAACCACGATTTTAATCTTTGTTTAAAGCCCGGAGTGCAGGCATTACCCACTGTTGTTAACATAGAAATCTAAATGCTTGGAGATTTTAAAAAGTTAATGGTAGTGTCGACACCCTTTTATTGCAAATAAGAAGCCTCACCAAGGAAACTATCCTCTCTTTGGACCGTGAGTCCTTAGTTCTTCTGCATCCCTAGAGGCCACATCCCATTCTGCTTTCTCATGAGATGACCACTCTCCTGTCCCTCCCACAGCTCCTTTGGTCTGTACTAAACCCTTCCACGCTTAATGGCACCCAGTTTTATTTTTTACATAGTCAATTTCATGTGGTGTGTGTGTGTGTGTGTGTGTGTGTGTGTGTTTCCTCTCCTATTCTTGAGATTAAAAATTCTTTGAGGGCAAAGTTCTCATCTATTTTTTCAGTACTTTCCTCCAGCCTTTGTTTTATAAATGATTTGACTGATTTTCTTGTTGTCCAGTAGGATACAGTCTGCAGAGGCCCTGGGGATCAGCTTACCTGTCCTGTCCTATTTTTGTGCCCAACCCCCAATTACTCTGTACTTCCACCTGAAGACCAGTTCTCTCTGACCACTGATATAACACTAACTTGTCCCTACCCTTCTTCAGCCCCATTGACCCTCATCTCACCCTACAAGGTTCAGTTGCCCTTAACTCAACCCCCAAACTCCATCAGGTGCCTTTTCTTGGCACAGCAGAAGACCCTTGTGTGTTGTCATGATACCACGCTGGCACATTCACCTAATACTGACCAAAGTCTTCCAGAGATAGATGCAACTCAGGGCCTAAGGTTGCCATCATTTTCTCTCCACTGCCTAGCACAGTGCTTATCCTACTCTGGCCACTTAATATTGGTGGCATTCATCAATTAGTCAATGGAAAAATAGAATGGGGCAGAAGAGAAGAAGAGGTCTCTGCATAGCCTGGAAAGCCAACCCAGACCGCCTTCAATGGACACTATCAGACCACATAACACACTGCATCTGGGATGGCAGGGTTGCAGAATCAATCCCACTTCCAGCTGGTCACCTTTACCTTTTTTTGCAGTTGTAGAAGATACCCCAAATTCTGGAAGTAGATTTTGGGAGATACAGGAAAACCTATGAACAATTGTGACTCCTGGAAACAACCAGTGAGTGCCCATGCCATGGCCACTAAACTATAGGCTCGATGAAGAGGCACCACCAGCTAGTAGTCAGCAGCCCTGTGGAAGGCTGGAAAATATGTAACCTGCAAAGGCTGTGCTTTGTTTGTCTCTGGACTCACTGATATGTGGTCATCTGTCCTAACACTAGGCCAGGTAAAAGTCTCCCCCCACCCGGTTTCGCTTGCCTTTTCACCAATCTGCAACTCACCCTCCATGCTTCCATGCCTGGCTCCACATGGTGCACATGGAGACTTGTTTTAAAGACAGAGACAGATGGGCGGCTCTCTAGAAAGCTGCTCCAAGTTGGAGGAAAGAGACTGTTCTTTTTAAGAAAGAAGTAATTTAGGAAACATGCTTTGGAGGCACCGTGTTCCAGGGCACCACATCTTCCTTTCCAATATCTCATCATAATGTCAATAAAGGTCTGAGAGTATGTAAGCAACTGGTTTCCTGGGAGATAATAGTGATTATGGAAAGCACCCTGTAAGCACAAGCTCTGGGGCAAAGTTTCAAACTCTCCATGTGATGAATCCCATCATGGACCAATTTCCACACTTTTTCCTTCCTGCCTATGACTCTCCCACGCCTACCCATCAGGGTGTTCTAAAGGGACTCAGTAGCTGCTCTGCAAGAATGGTGATGCTCACTGGCAATTTTCCTAAAAGCACGTAGTCAGTTGATTTAGGGTTACTGTCTCTCTCTCTCTCTCTCTCACGGCGGGGGGAGGAGAGGGTAAGGGGCATATGAGCTCACTGTGGGGGTCTTGCCAGTGGAGAAGGGAATGGCTAAGACTTAAGACATTTTCCTAGGAAATGCCTTTATTTATAGCCATCAAATACCCCATAAGAAGCAGTTCTGTTTCAGCACAGTAGGCAATCAAATGGTATATAACATATGGTCTTTAAACTCAAAGAAATATTAGTAAATTTCAACTTATAATGATTGCAACCCTACAATGTCACCCTATGACTAGGCTAGGCCTAAGGCATTATGTAGTGGAGACTCTGAAGGTGTTAGACAATAGTAGGTACTGCTAGGATGAGCCCTTGGAGTCCACTGTGAATAAGCCCTTCTTTAACTCAAAGAGTTGCTTCCCTTTCGCAAGTCTCCCTAGGTCAAATTCTTTCTGTCCTAAAAGACTCAAGGGTTTCTCTTTAACAGCTTTTGTGGCATACTAGCTATACCTGATTATCTTAGAGTGTGCCATTACTTTAAAATAAAAGTTAATATGAATTCCCTTTTACTAAAAACAGATAAGTACTTATCACAGATTACCTTTTCAATTATGAGCATTTTTTTAATGCTGAGAATCCAAACAAAAACAAAAGTCCATTCATAGGATATAAAGCTAAAGATGTCTAATAGAATGGTAGATATATGAGTTTGACACTCAGAAGAGAAATCTAATGGAGAAAAAGATTTGAGAACCATCACTTTATTACATGGCAGTCGATGAGATGATTCAGAGTATATGAGTGAGAAGAAAACTAAAGGATCTAATAGTAAACACTGTGGTTCCACAACAGTTAAGTCAGGGTTTCTAAACCTCTGCACTATGAACATTCTAGAATAGATAATTCTTTGTTGTGGGAGGTTATCCTGTGCATTGTAGGATATTCAGCATCATGTTTGACATCTACCCACTAGTAGCCAGTAGCATGCTCCTCCTCCCTACACCCCTGTTGTGAAAATCGAAACATTCTCTAGATGTTGCAAAATGTCCCCTGAAGAGCACAATCCATTCAGGCTGAGAATCCCTGATTTAAATGACAGGCAAAAAAAAAAAAAAAAAAAAAAAAAAAGAGAGAGAGTATTTTGCAAAGGTAATGAACAGAAGTGGTCAGAAAGTCTGGAGGTAAAGGAAAGAAAGAAGATATTGCAAGATAGATGTGGTCAAATGTATCCAATGTTGAGGAGAGGTGTGGAGATATGAACGCCTAATCTACTGGGCTTAGAGACAAGAATGTTGGTGAGCATGCAGGAGCTTATTCCTTATGTTCCCAGACTGTGTGCCCTTCCTTCCAGGTTGAGTCCTAAATTCCTAACTTAGGGACCTTTGGAGTTCGGAGGATTTTTGGTTGTGGACCCTGGAACCTGAGCTTTGGGGAAATGTTAGCGTGGAGATGTTCCTCAGAGGCCTTTGCCATCTATCCCACAATCCCAAGGGCAGGAGGAAATCTTAACAAGTTTTTAAGTGCAAAATTTGGTCACCTACATGCAGGACAAGTTGATGACAAGTCTACTTGCTCAGAACCCCTACAATTCTTAGAATACAAGCCTAGGGCTTTGAGACAAACTTCCCATGGCCAAGAAATTTGGCTCACTTCCTTATGGTCTTCTTAGGAAAAACTAAAACAAAATGTCTGAAAAGGTCACAAAATCCCTCTCATCACAGAATAATAAAATGTGACTTTTAGGAGTTCCTAGAAGTGTTTAGAGAGAGACACCGAATACATACAGGCTTTTATTCCTAACCAAATGGTACTGGAAAAGCTCTCCAGAATACCCCTCTGAAATGATTGTGCACTTTTTAGTTTCCAAACCCAGAAGAAAAAAATGTGCAAGGGTTTTTTGTTTTGTTTTGCATGTGGGTGGGTATGTGTGCACTTTAGCTTTCAAATCTTCACTGGTAAAATCAGTTCCTATTAAGGGACGTGAAACGCTATAAAATCTTCCTTGCCTTTATGTGGCCTATTTTTTTATTCTCCTCTCAAAATAAGAGTATCTCTGATTACTAATGAACAGTCAAAATGTTAGGTTCCCTGGCAGCCACCGATAACTTGTTCTATATCTGTTTGTGGAGTTCCACATTCACAGACTTACTTTTTTTTACTTATACAATTAATGAACCCCATTCCTAGCCCCTTTGCCCACCAACAGGAACCCCTGGTTGGATGGTGTCAACAATCAATTCCTAGGCCAATGCTAGCCTGGTTATGACTAGGAGGAGGGAAACTGACCTTTCACACGCTTTCCTCAAAGATAAAGGCTGTTCTTTTTTTCAACCATTTCTCCTCCTTTTTCCCTTGACCACTTTTTTTTCTTTTGGTTACATCTGTGGTCATTTATTGATGCTTCCTCTTAATTTTAGACTCCGCTATTTTTCTTCTGATAGAATAGCTTTTTGAACGCTCTTTGGCTACATGAATACCAGTTGCCTGATGAACATCTGTACATGGGGCTGACAGAGGGAAATGTAAACCTGGAAAAGTTTCTGTCAGAGAGAATATCCTTTTAGTCACAGCACAAACCAGAACAAACATTATTTCTCCTTAAACGAAATATATGTAACTACTTCTATGCATTGTTTTGAACATGGTAGGCACTATAAGACCACATGCCTCAGATCTAACAACCAAAAGTCTCATGGATATTTCAAAGTACCAGCAAACTCTCTAGAACTGTCCTCATTTATAACTTTCTTTACCAAAGGATACCCCAAAGTTTAAAAGCATATAGTGTGAGCCACAGGCACTTAAGGCAGGGTTGCTAAAGTCTTTCCCTCTGCTTCCAACGCCCTTTGGTCCCAGTGCACCCTACTCTGCCATGAAGGAGCAGGAACTCTTGGGTCAGTCAAGGAAACAGAGAAGCTATTAGAGGAAGAGGTAAAGCCTTCATTCATTCTCTCCTGCAACAATTATTAAGTGCCTCTCACATGCCAGGGGCTGTGTGAGGGCTGAGAATAAAACAAAGGTCATCCCTGTTTCTGCAAATCTTACTGTCTAATGGGTGAGAGTTTCAAGTAACAAAACACATAGATACCAATCATGACACATGCTATGTTAGAAACAAATAGGAGCCTATGCATCAGGATACAAGAAGAGGTATCTACTTCGTGGAAAGGAGTCAGGAAAGGTCATTCTGAGAAGGTATATCTAAGCTGAATCCTAAACAATAAGAAAAAGCCATGGAAGAGTACACGGGGAGCATTTATAGCAAGGGGGCATTGTGTGTAAAAGTCCTGGTATGGAAAAGGCTTTCAAGAGTTACAGAAGCACAGGAAAACCTGGAGTGGCTAGAACACGGCATCCTGAGGAGAGAAACTCAATGTGAGTCTGCAACATTAAGCAGGAACCAGGCTTATTAAGTTTGATTGATCATAGGAAGGGATTTGGGTTTATTCTAAGTAAAATGGGAAGCCTTTGCTGAGTGTTAGAAAGGGGAATAACACTTTCCAATTGATTTTTCTACTGTATATAGAAAGTTGAGACTGGAAGCTGGAAGAGCAGTTTGAAGGTGTTTCGTGGTTTAGGTGGGAAGTGAGTGTGGCCACTCAGCTGTCGGCAGTGGGGCTAGACAGTGAACAGAATTGCTACATATTTTGAAGGTAGAATGGACAAGAGTAGCTATCGAATGAATGTGGGGGTGGCGAAATAGAAAGAGATGCAAGCCCAATGCTGGTTTCTGTCTTCAGCAGTTTGGAGGATGGTGGTCCCATTTCCTGAGATGGCAAAGCCCCTGCAGGTTTGGAAGTGAGAGTATAATATGTTTAGCTCTGCACATGTTGACTCAGAGATGTGTGTGACAGGCCTACAGATGTGTCTACAGTAACAAGGTCAGGTAGGCTGTTGGATATGCAAGTCTGGAACTCAAAGGAGATCTGAGCTGGACACGCACCACATGGAGGGAACGGAAACCATGGAGATGCATGACTGAATTTGAATTACTGGGGAAAGAGCATTGACAAAGTGGAGGGCCCAGGGCAAGTGTGGAGGAACACCATTGTTTAGGGGGCAGGCAGAGGATCCAAGCAGAGGCTGAGGTAGGAAGAAAACAAGGGGAATGTGGTAGGTATCAAAGGAGCTACAGAAGCAGAGTTTCAAGGATGGAGAAAGCTAACGTGCCTAGTACTGCTGAGAGGTGAGTAAGATGGGGATAAAAACAGAAGCCTCGAATTTGGCAATGTGGAGACAGTTGGTGACTAGAATATAAGGAATGAATTAGCAAAATAAGAATAGATACTATGTACAGATCTGGGGTAATGCTCTTGGCTCTGTTTCATCCTGGAGGCGTACTATTTCTTTCCCAGGGGACTCGAATGGCAGTATCTGCTCTGAAGAAAACACCTAATTAGCCAACCTCACCCCCAGTCTTGAACGTCCTTGTGAGAATCAGGGCAGGGCTCAGAAATGAAGCTATGACTCGAGGTTCAAGGTGGTAGGAAGAAGGGTTGCTTTCCCCTTGTATTTTCTTTCAACTTCTCATAGATTGGTTAGTTCCAAGTCTGGATGCCAGAGAATGAGACTCAGAAAAGTGATGGAGCATTAGGCTGCCATTCTGCTTTCAGTAAGGCCTTAAGCCAAAGATGGTTCAATCTAGTTTATAAGAATAGAAGGGATTGGGAAATTGGGAGAGGGAGTGGAGAAGAAACCCTGGTGTTGGCAGACTCTCCCTGTTGAGGCATTAGACAGCTAGTGCAGGCCTGGGGAAGGCCTGGGAGTTTGGTTTCTGGTTAAATGGTCAAGTCCCAATTAGTCAATAGGATGCACCCTTCACCCTTTCCCTCATGAGTAGACCCAGGCAGTTCTGTTGGTTTGTGTGCTTAACTCCCATGCTGACACTAACAACAAAGCAAATCAAGTAATCCTAGGCACATGAAAACCCAACCTTGAAAGTTTAATAATATGCAAACTAAATAAACAGTATGCACCAGAATATAAAAACTCGTGCTTAATTATTATATTGTCTAGCATGGAAGACCGGCAATCTGAACACCTTGAACAGTGATATAAAGGTAAAGAGCCTTTTCTTTTCTTTTTTTATGAGTTGGAGTCTCAGTCTATCGCCCAGACTGGAGTGCAGTGGCTGCTCCTGGCCACCGCAGCTTGACCTGCTGGGCTCCGGCAATCCTTCCGCCTCAGCCTTCCGAGTAGCCGGAATTACAGGCACACGCTACCACGCCCGGCTGATTTTTGATTTATTGTGGAGATGAGGTCTCGCCAAGTTGCCCAAGCGGGTCTTGAACCCATGGACTCAGGCAATTCACTCACCTCAGCCTCCCAAGGTGCGGGATTACAGGCTGAACCACCGAGCCTGGCTAAGAGCCTTTTCTTAATTGCCAGAAACTCTACAGGTCTCTCCTCCAGGACAACTGCTAGGATCAGAAAGGAGAACACTCCACCAAATTTATCTACAGCTACAATTTAGTATTATTACATAGTAGCCTGTGGAATAAGCCTTAGGGACTAGTACTCCTGTCCCTAATAAAAGGATGAACAAAATTGATTCTTCCATCATTGGTTCACTCTCTTTGCATATGCCTGTCCCTTTAGAATGAGTATTTTAGACACTTTACGTTTTCCTTTCAAATATATTCTGAACACCTCACATTATTCTTCCCAGTCTGACTACATTGCTCACTGAAATAGCTTAAGTAGGGGATAATTGTATAGTGTAGAGATCTGTGCCTTCAAGAACAGTAGAGATGCTTCCATCAGGGAGTCAACATGCGCCTGTACAAAAGACCTTTCCACTGTAAGCCTCCTCCCTCATTAATTGGCTCGAATCTACCCCACACCACTTCCAGTTCCAATGCATTCTTACATGTCAGAATATTTTTTTCACCATGGATTCAAATTACCATCATTTATTTTTCTATTCAATATTTTGTCATCTACATGCATGGAAGTCATTCACTCCATGTGGGTTATAATAGTAATTATTTTAGAAATTGTAACATGTTTATTTAACTTGGTAATCGCTAATATAAGTCATGGTCTCAAGCCCTTCCCCACAGTAATCTAAGGAGGCCTTAGAATGTCTTCATCTCAATCACCCAATTTACACCTATTTTTGTTCAGTAATTTTGTGTTTTTTAATCACTACAAGTTGGGAAAATTGCTTGCCATTGCTTTTAGCATCCAAACCTTCCTTCTGAGATCATATTTCTGCTTTCTGAAGGATGAAGTATATATACCCTTTAGCACTTCTTTCTGAGAGGATCTTTGGGTGAGGAATTCTGCTCTAGTGTATCTGAAAATGCCTTTATTTTACCCCTGATTTAATTATAGAAGAACTTTTAGTAGGTAAACAGGTTGGCAGTTTTGTTTTCCTTTAACACTTTGAAGCTATCATTTAATATCATGGCTTCTTTGTTACTATTGAGAAATCAGCTTTCAGTCTAACCATAGTTTTTTTTTTTTTAGGAAATCCATCTTATTAATATGGTTGTTTTTCAGATTTTCTTTTTTGTCTAAGGTTTCTGCAGTGTCATACAAGTGGCTAGATGAGAGTGGTGTTAGACTACCCTTAATCCAATGTGAATTTAGAATCTCAAGATGAATTATACATAAATTCTGGGAAATATTTGTGCTTATCTCTTCAAATATTGCCTTTACCTCATTCTGTTTGTTACCTCCTCTTTTGCTTTATTTTCGCTTTGGGGAATTTTCATTACTTACTTTTCAGTTACCTAAACATTTAAAAAGATTTTTTGTTGTTGTTGAGAAAGCAGGATTTATTGAGAGGGCAGAAAAGCTCCCATAGTGAAAGGGGACCTGAGGGGGTTGCCCTAAAAATATTTTTAAGAAATATATTTCTCAGGCCATGAGCTGTGGCTCACACCTGTAATCTCAGCCCTCTGGGAGGCCAACGTGCTCCCAGGAGGTGGAGACCAGCCTAGGCAACATAGTAAGACCTTGTTTGTACAAACAAATCAAAAAATTAGCAAGGCATGGTGGCATTTACCTGTAGTTCCAGCTACTCAAGAAGGTTGAGGTAGAAGGATTGCCTGAGCCCAGGAAGTCTGGGCTGCAATGAGCCAAGAACATGCCACATCACTCCAGCCTGGGTGATAGTGTGAGACCTCAACGCAAATATATGCATATTTCAACATTTCAGGTGTCTTGTCTTGAAAGATTTTTTATTCAGCTATTGTCCCAGTATATGGCCAGACATGAAAGTTACCCAGGACTTTGTTTCCTTTGAATGGATAACTTGCTCCTCATATTAAAGACAGTAAGCATGATTCAGAAGGAAGCATAAATGCTATGGTCATGTATCAACAGGAAACAGAAGCCCATTCAGGGAGTCCAAGGAGGAAGCATTTTGAGGCTTAAGCAGCTGTTGAAAAGGGTAGGGCAGTGAAAATCAAGACAACTTCTTCTAGAAAAGGGTGATTCATGGGAACTTGCCAGGAAGTTGCTGCAAATGTCAAGTCTCCATGAACTGCCACCATTGATCTCAGCTGTTTATAGGCTTATAGGATGAAGTGTATGACTCCTAGGTACTTGTCCAGAAGCCCCTGCTAACCTCATGTCTACAATCTTCCTGCACATCTGTTTGAAACTGCCAGTAGAGAATAATGTCTTCTCCTCCACCGCATCTCATGGAAATGCTTCTCACTGGCTGGCTTTTGCCTAGAACCATATGGAGAAAGGGATTCAAGGAACTTTGTTTAGCTCCAGATTTATCCCCTGCAATGCAGAGGGGAAAGAAGAATGTGACTATGAGTCCACATTAACAACAATTTGGTGCAGATCCTTATATATCACTGATAGCACTTTGTGTTGCATAATATTTATTTACTCCTAGTCATGATGCTGAGAATAAAGGATGATAAACATGCTTTGTCTATTTTAAGGACTCCAATGTCCAGAGAGGTTTCTTAACTTTTAAAACCACACAACAGGATAATAGTTGAAATAGGACCAGAATTGAAGTTATCTGGCACTTAATTCTTTTCATGAAATCCCCACTAGACTTATCAATCATTTTTGCAACTTAGACCTAGAGCTAAGAAACTTTGCCCCCTCTCCCATCAACCTGACTTTTGGGAATCAAGCTCCAAGACCTTTGTTCCTAGCAATTTATCACTTTTAACTTTTTAGCCCAAGTTGACATTTGACAAATGTGAAGGGACATTTGTGAACAAAATTTGATTCACCAGATGGTCCATTTTCTGATGACCTATACCTGAAGATGACTGTATTATCTGCATCAGGCTTTAAAAGTCACCACTTCACCAAAAGCCACTACTAACTATTATTCCTATTGGATGTGCAACTCAATCTTCCAGTTGTCAAATATCACTCAACAAATATCTCATAAGCACCTTTTTTTAGCCATGCTTATGATTTCTGTGATCATAATGATATTTTAATACTACTAACACTGACATTAGGTTAGTGAAGTATTATTTTAAAATATGTCAGTAAAAGTATGCATATTAATTAAAATGTTCCCATGTATAAGTCTTAAACTAAACTCCCTGTGCTGATTGGAGACAAAAGACTTTTATTAAATACTATCAGATAGGTTAAGTATTTTAATATTTCTGCCAATCATTGCTGCAAGAGAATATTCATTGTCAAGCATAAAATGGGTAAAAAGGATATCTCATTATATTGTTGTCTGTTAGAGTCATATATATGAAGACAATAGCAAAAACAGCATTTGCAAGCAATGGCCATGCCCTACTGCTCCTGATCGGTGGGCCTGTTGTTTCCTTCCGTTTCAATACCACCATAATTATATAACTGGTTCTTTGAGTGGATAGAGGGAAAATGCACCAACATACTGAGGTTTTGTAATAAGTGGGGATGCTCTCAAATGGCATCTGTGGCCTTTTTAGTTGTCAGCCATGGTTAAAATTTTGCATGTATACATTCTACACTCAGCTTGTGGATATCAATGATCTAAGTAAGAATCAGCAGAATCCTAAATTTGAGCAGACCTTTACTCACACTTCCATAGATGCTGCTGGATCCCTGATCTCTCACATGGCCTAGCATGCATGTGCTTCCTAGTGACAAGAGTTCTTTCTCGCCCCCATTTCCTCACTCCTCCTTAGCTTTGTGCCATCATAAAATTTCAAGAGGAAATCAATGAGTTCAGTGAAACACAAAAGTGATGGAAAGAGGATGAAGCTGGAATAAGTAAGGCTGGTAGTAGTTTGGAAGTGTTGATGAGATTGGGAAGGGAGATGGCAAAGCAAGGACTTTCTATGTATATGCACTTGACTCTGGGATTGGGAGAGGAAGTTAGAGGAATTCAGAAACTCAAGACCGGAAGCATCTGAGCACCATGAATCCATGTGAGGGATGTGTCATATGTGGGCAAGCATAATTACACCATAAAGAGGACGACTAGATAATACCCTGCAGGATTACTCTACTAGTTGGTAATCTAAGGACTTGGAGGTGGGAAGGAGATAGAGGAGTTGGACAAGTTCCAATTTCCAATTAGGCACAAATGGCTGCTCAGTAGATAGAGAAGATGAGGAGAACAGGGACTAGAGATGTGGGGGCTGCATGAGAGCCTGTCAGCAGCCCCCTATTCAAGGCAAAAACGGAACTCCACAGCCTACAGAGTGTTTGCCTCTGGGGTTATTAAGCAACTAGAAGCACAGCATGGACTTTTCTGCACTGACTATTTAATCAGGAAGAGGAGTATCAGCTGTAACCTGGCAGAGTGAGCTCTCCCATCTACCCACCAGGTTGCTCTTGGCCATTTTCATTTCTGTCTTGAGATCACGGGACTTTGACTCTCTCCTGCCCACTTAGATTTATTTTTTCTCTTAGTATTTCACAGAGATTCAGGATCTTCTGTTATGAGTTTCTCCAGCCTGGTTATTCTCCAGCATCAAGTCATTCTTCCCATCAGGGTGTTACGCATGGTTGCCATGGAAGTAGCATTCGTTGATTCACACGGGGGTGGGGAATAGCAAACTCTCAAAGGCCCTGAATAATTTCAGTTACTAGGACTCATAGTAACTTCTAAGAAGACATCTATAGTTTTTTCTTTTATCACTAAAAACCTTTAATCTTGATTAGAAATTAGCGTTTATTTTTTTTTACTTTTTCTTCAGTTTAAAAAGAAGCCTGTTAATGAGCAACAGAGAATCACTGGATAATGGAATTTTAAAACAGGCTGCTCTTAAGTCTCCAATTCAGAGACTGGAAATTCTCTGAATTGGGATTAAAAGGAAAAAAAAGGCATGCTTTCATCATCCTGGTCCCTGCTCTCCAGAGATGAAGACAGCAGGCACAATGAGTGTTTGGATCTACTTATAGAAAGCCTTAAGTGGACTATTAGTCCTTTGGCAGTTCATTAGTAGACTCTCTTCTGTTTTCTAAAGATTTCCTGAGGGACAGGATGGCTTTATAGTCATTATTCAGGTAACTCTTTTGCTTTCTTATCTTCATTTAGCTTCTGATTTCACTGTAGAGTTTTAGGCATCTGACTTCTCCGGGGTTCCCAGGTGAGTGCTAGAAAAGATTCTAACCTGCCTTAGGTTAGGAAGTAAGTAGAATGGGGGACAGAGGTGCTTCAAAACAATAGGACAACCCATAAAGAACACTGCAGTAACTAAACCTGAATAATATACAAGTAAATGTCATAGTGTGGTGAAGGATTCTATCTTCATTTTTGCTAGGGAGCTTGAGTACATACTCAACAATGCTCTGAAAAAGGGTATTTCTCTTGAAATGTCACGGAAGCACCCATTTATTGGCTTAATTAATTTCTCTCTGTCCTGCCTAGAGTTACATGAGACATTATCTCCCAACAATCTTTGCTGGTTGTTGTTGTCAGCCATATTTTCTCTTTTTAATATAGACCTGGTCTAGAGTAGAAAACAGCCAGAGGAGGTATTATAGAATGTAATAGTGCAACAGACGGGGATCAGAATCGGGTGCCTCGATTTGAAATGGTATCTTTTGTGAAGTAATTTCAGAGCTATTTCATATGTCCTGTGGAGGGTGTCACTTTAAAAGTGCATTGAGATGTTACCACAGGGGGAAAACTGGGCAAAGAGTACATAGGACTCCTATTATTTTTTAACATTTGCATGCAAATCTAAAATTATCCCCAAATAGAAAGCGTAATGAAGAATGAGTTCAGGAATAGAGTAAAAAGAAAACTATGAGCATTGTAAATGCTGGAAACATTCATATAAAGATTACGGAGGGAAGAAACTCACTTTCTTTCTGGCTATGGGACTGGGCCTGCCTTGAGTAGCTGATGTATTCAGTCTATGAATAGTAGAGAAAACACAGGTTTATAATTTAGGATTATATTTTGGACCCAGCTCTGTCACTAACCAGTTCTGTGGTCTTGGGCAAGTTGAATAGACTACTTGAACCTCAGCTTTCTCTTCTGCAAAGTGAGCAGTCTGGAGAGACTGAGGCATTTAACTCTCATTCCAGGTCCATCCATATTTATGTCTCCAGGAAGCAACACAAAGGAAGATGAAATAGGGATAACTATTTGACAGCAACTAACACTGACTGAGATCACTAACAACATAGAATAGAAACAATCTTGCGAATACAACATTCATTAAAATATAGAATCAAAACAGGTATTTGTATTGGAAATATATCTTTACTCTCTTCTCCTTTTGCCTGGAAAAAATAACTTAATTTTTTTTTAAGTATTTTGTCTTTCCAGACCTCCTCCAGAAAGAAATGCGAGTCTGAAATTCCAGGAACGCTTCTGATTTTCTTTAAGATAGTCATGTAAGTGATTTCAATCCCAACCCATCCATGTGATGGCATCTCTCCCTAAATCCCTCCATCTTTTACTCTTCTATCTAATTATTAGCACTTGAAGGTAAGGACTATTCCAAGTTCAAAACCTTCAATCAATCTCCTTTGTTTGCAGAGTAAAAACCAAATCCTTAGCATTCGTGCAGTTCAATATTTGACATGTCTCTCCACACTTATCTTCTGTTTTTTCTCTCTGCTACCTCTGCTTTTGCCAAACTGACTGTAATAGGTTAAATAGTATCCTTCTCAAAATTCACGTCCTTCCTGTAATCTCAGAATGTTACCCTATATGGAAATAGATACAGATGTAATTAATTAAGATAAGGTCATAGTAGAGTATGGAGCCCTAAACCAATCTTACTGATGTCCTTATAAAAAAGAGAAAAGACACAAAGGCACACACGCACACACACACAGGGAAGATAATGTAAATGCAGACATTCAAACAGGGAGAATTCCAAGTGATGACAAGGCAGAGATTGGAGTGATGTGTCTACAAGCCACGGATTGCTGGCAACACCAGAAGCTAAGAAAAAAGCATGGAACAGATTCTCCCCTAGAGCCTTCTGAGAGAGTATGCCCCTACCAACACCCTGATTTCAGACTTCTAGTCTCCAAAACTGTGAGAGAATACATTTCTGTTGATTGAAGCCACCCACTTTGGTATTTTGTTATAGCAGCCCTAAGAAAGTAATATACTGATCTAACTCATGGTACCCTGAGGTTGCCTTGGGCTGGGCCACTTCTCTGCCTTGACTCATTTGTTCTCCAACTTCAACATCACTTGCTGTGTTTTCCGTCCATCCTTTGAAACAGTTCAAATTCTCATCTCATTCATATTCTTTCTCAATTCACACAATGGGAAGGGATCTTTCTCTCCGAAAGTATACTCATGCCATTCATTGGACCTTATCCTGTCCTTCTTGGTGACACCTGATGGCTTGTTGCTTGATGTTTTACTATTTTTATTATGGGAATCTTGTCTTTTATCTCCTGCTAGCCCACATAGTGCCAAGTCTGGGCCTAGCGTGTTATGAGATTTTCATGAACACTGGTTTTTTTGGTTGATTTGTTGGTAGTGGAAATGCAACACCATTCTTGAAAACAAGAACCCCGTACATGTAGCTACATAAGATGCCAGGTTGTCTCCATGGCATTTAAAGAAAGTGCCTTTTTAATACCTCCGTGAAGTACGTTGGGGTGGAATGTTGGAGAGCTGAGAGAGTGAGAGAATGATTCTAGCTGTAAAGAGTAGCGTCCAGTCACAGTCCACCCACCCATCCATCCACCTGCTCTGTGGGAGTTCAGAGGACATGCTGTCGCAGCTTTGGGGACACAGCCTTTACTCTGTTGCTTCTGCTGATCAACTTCCCCTGCTCATGCTGCAGGCCAGAGTCACAAAGACAACGACGAAGGCCAATATTCTTTCTGACACTATGCAGGTGGGGCAATCCTGCTCACCCAGCAGGGAGGAATATGAGGCTGGCATCTGGTGTCATGACTCATATCAAGTGACGTTTGCAAAGGGAGGACTACTGTTCACTAGCAAGAGGCCAAGCAGGGTCTCGTTGTTGGGCCTATGGCAGGCTGACAGCCAACAATTTCCTTTAAGGAAACAGGGACAAAGAGAAGTGGAAGAAAAGAGGGATAATAGAAACTCCTGGAAAAACCTAAATTAGGAGACGATATTATCAATATTTCAGAATATGTTCTTACCCTTATCAACATCCTACTTATTAATATCCTTCAAGATGTTCTCGCCTTCTCTGAGCAGCCATTTTTAGCTTTCCTTTTACTACTATTAACACACTGTCATCTGTATCATATAATCACTATCAAATTATATATCATTTACATATCAAATTATATGGTTTATAAATGTAGTATGCATATGTAGTGCCTTGCTTTCTATTGATAGGTACTACAAAACTTTTTAAGAAGAAAATACTTAGAATATGGATCATTATTACATTAACTTAAACATTACTTTTATGCAACAGAACAAAAAGAATTCCATACTGTATGTAGTGTTAGACAACCTTTTCAAAATGGTGGAGCAAAATGCAGTGACCTAGGTTTGCATTAGATGGTATTATCATACAACATGGTTGGCTGAAAAAGAATCCCCGAAGATGTCTACATTCTAATCCCCGAAAGTTGTGAATGTGTTACCTTACAAGGCAAAAAAGAACTTTGTAGATTTGGTTAAATTAAGGATTTTGAGATTAGAGTAGTATCCTGGATTTTCTGGATGAGCCCAATGTAATCACAGGGTCCTTATAGGAAGGAGGCCGGAAGGGCAAAGGCAGAGACAAAGGTGGTACAAAGATGGTGAACGCAGAGGTTGGTGTGATGAGCTTTGAAGAAGGAGGAAGGGGACATGAGCCCAGGAAAGCAGGCGGACTGCTGGGGGAAGTGAGGAAACAGATTCCCCCCTAGAGACTGCAGAAGGAATGCAGCTCTGCTGATACCTGGATTTTATCCCATCAAATCCGTTTTGAACTTCTGACCTCCAAACTATAAGATAATCAATTTGCATTCTTTTCAGCTTTGAAGATAATTTGTTATAATGGCAACAAGAAACTGCTACCCAGAGCATAACTAAGGCTCTACCTCTCCCCACCACATCCTCAAAACTGCCTTTGTACAGGTTACCAGTGAGTTCCAGATTGCCAAGTCCAGTGGAATGGTCTTACTTGAATCCTCTTGCAAGCTCATCTTATAAACCTCTCAGCAGCTTTGGACATAAAATACTTCCTCCTTCTTGACACATGTTTACACTTAACTTCCAGGAGACTAAACTGTACTGGATATAAGATATAGTCCTAGTTCATTGGTACTTCCATCTCAGTCTCCTTTGTTGAATCCTCTTCCTCTTCCTCCCAGGCACTGAAGGTGGAGTATTCTAAACTTAGACTCCTCGAATATCTTATTTAACCATACCTACTCTCTAGGTGATCTTAGTCAATTTAACTGTAAAAACAATCTTTGTGATGAAGACAACCAAATTTATGTCTCTAATCCAGAAATCACTAAGCATGTCTAGCCTAGGGCAATATGTCCAACTGACTATTCCACATCTTGCCATCATTGTCTAATAAGCACCTCAAACGAACATGTTCAAATGAACAGTTGATTTCCTCCTAATAATCCTTGTACCTCCCTAGCATCTCTATCCATACTCCCTCCCTGTGGCTTAGGTTTAAATTGGTTTGTATTTGGGGCATATATATCATTAATATTGATACATATATATTAGAGAGGGACAGGGAAGGACTTCCTTCCCCATTATACTTAGAATAAGATCGTAATTCCTAACAAATCTCATGAGGCACAATCTGGACCCTGGCTGAAACCTGTCAACTCTTCTGTTCTCACTCTGAGCTGGCCACACTGGCCTTCTTCCTGTCTCCTAAAGATGCCAGTATTTGGTGTGAGGTCTTTATACAGATCGTTCTGTCTGCCTGAGCCTTTCTTCTACCTGAACATCCCGTGGCCGTTTCTCTCATGATACCCAAATTTCTGTTAAAATATCAGCTCATTATAGAGGCATTCCTTGGCTACCCTAATTGCTCCACGCCTGTTAAACCCACTTCCCTTCCACAACACACATGTGCACGCCCACACACCCCACTGTTTCCTCATCCTGTTCATTTCAGTGTTCGCACTTTCACTACCTGGCATTGTGTGGTTCATTTATTATTTGTTTATTGCTTATCTCCCTCACTAGGATGTATGCATACTCCACAAGGACATATTTTTTGGATAATCTTGTTTCTTGCTGCATCCTGAGCTCTTAGAAGAGACCCTGACACATAGCAGGTACTCAATAAATACCTTTTAGTACTTCCTTATGTTAAAGTCAAATGCCTTGCTTTTTAATTATTGTATACATTAGCTGGATTATATGTACATTTAGATTTGGTATGTGATATCTCTATTTTAAATTTCTTAAGATTAGGAAACATATCTCATATTTCTTTTGCCACCCCCATAAAGACAAAACAGCACTAAGCATATAGCATATAATAGTGATTTTTAAAAATTAATAATTCTTATTTTCTTTTTGATTTGAACTCAGCATTGGACATAATCAGGGGCTTTTTTAAAAAGTGTATGCTCAGTTATGTCAAGCGTTCTTAACTTGCAGTCCAAAACCAGAATATTGGGGAGGCCCATGAGGCTCTTAAAATTGCACACAAAATTTTATGGGTATTTGTGTCTTCCTCAGAAGAGTCCACAGACCTTTTCGGGTTCACCAAGGAATCTGTTCTCTAGAGTTTGAAAACCACTGAGTTATCCAGAGAGATCTAGACTGTGGGTGACTTATGCCCAGGAGTGGGGCTGGGATGAGGGTGAGGAACAAAGAAGGGGTGGGAGGAGTTTGCACTGCTTGGGACTAAGGGCAGCAACCTATCTGACTCCTCAGGACTGGCACACCTCTACTCAGAAGCCCAACAATCTCACATCAAGCTATGGTTTGGGGAGAGAAATCCGAGGTTGGGTCTGAATTCTAGTGATAGACAACATCTTTCATGCTGTGACTGAGGAATATTGGAAGATTTAGAGTGTTGCTCTCTGGGCTTTTTGCCTCCCCAGCACACTCCTTGCAGAGGGCCCAAAGGCCACTCAGGTTGTGAGCCATGCCTTGCACATAGGTCACAGCCAGGTCAGGACACCTAAGGCACAGAAGCCCTCCTGTTCATGTTCTTCCTTTGACAGTGATCCCATCCACTGCATGACACCAACAATGTCGCTGCCTTGTAGTAGCACTGTTATTTTATTATTTCAAATTTGTGTGTGCATACTAGACTCAACCAGATTTAAGATTGCTAGATGTCAAAACCCTCATCAAATATCAATCATGGTGTTACACACATAGTGGTGCTTAACAATTACTTTTCAAGTGAATAAATGACAACATATTAAATAGCTAAGTAGCAGTATTTGGCATTTCCTCCAATTTAAAGAGCCAGTGAAAGCTCTCCCTCTTAGTAGCAGATTGTGTTGAAGCCCCCATTAATATCAATGAAGATTTTTTAGTCCTAAAACTCTGTGATCATGGATTGAGAGTAAGCCAATGGATCCTGGTTGGGAACGCATACGTTTTGCATGATAGTAACTTATACTCATGGAGGCCTTGACCACTTATAAAGTGTTTGCACACATATACTAAGAAATCATGTGCTATTTTCGAATATAGAAGGGATCCTAAGGGGGTTTCCTGATCTATCTACCTCACCTTTGGGGCGACAAACAACTTAGGTTGATTTCCGGAGAAATAAGTCCCCCAGTTCCCCTATGGTTAGGATCTCATAGTTTTCTCAGTTACCGAGAGTCCTCTTACTGCTATCTAAATCCGTCTGCTTTGATTCTATCTTTAGTAGGCATTTTAGATAAAACCTGAAGAGTTAATGTTTTCCTGGCATAACCTGAAGGACTACTTTGCTGTTCTTTCCCTTCTCTTATCAAGACTGGAGAACTGCTTAGGAATACAACACTCAGGTTAATCTACTTTAAGTAAGGCACCATGTCCATGGCGGATGAAAATCTCTCACTGATGTTGCTGTTTGATCTGAATACAGAACAAAGGCGGGAAAATATCCTTCAGAGATGACAGTCAGCTTACAATGGTTCTACTGCAATGGCAAGTTTCCAATGAGCTACAGGGCTGGACTGGGAAGATTCCAAAGACTTGATTAGTCCTGAAGGTTCTAGAACCACACTGTGTCCAAGAGGAGAGTGGTATTTCTTACTTTGATAAATACTACTCATTAAACCTGGGTCAGCATCACAAATGGCAAAACGGAGAATATTCCAAAGCCAAGGCTAAAATAGCAAACATAAAGAGTGTTGTGAAATGAAAGAACCTTTTAGAACAGCATGGCACTGGTGATGGAGGGCAATAGCTCTCATGTCGTGGAAGGGAAAAAAGGAGCTGTCCAGGGAACAGAGCCAGCCCCACTCAGAGGCAGCTGGTACCAAATACCAGCAGACGGCCCATCGTCACTCTGGCTGCCGCAGTGGCTCCCTTGGATTGTCAGGGTGAGCACTGGTCAAACGTGAGAAATGTTAACAAATTGACCCAGTATCAGCCATTTCCACATTAGTTCGTGTGTGTGTGTGTGTGTGTGTGTGTGTTTTAGGTCAGAGTCTCACTCTGTTGTCCAGACTGGAGAGCAGTGATCATGTCACTGCTCCAACTCCTCAGCTCAAGCAATCCTCCTGCATCAGCCTCCTGAGTAGCTGGGACTACAGACAAGTGCCCCCACACCTGGTTAATTTTTAAAAATTTTTTGCAGAGATGATGTCTCACTATGTCGCTCACACAGATCTTGAACGCCTGAGCTCAAGCGAAACTCCGGCCTCAGTTTCCCAAAGAGCTGGGATTACAGGCATGAGCTACCACATGGGGCTGATACTCGTATTTAAGAAGCTGGCCAAGAGCATTCTTTGAGACAAGAGGCCAGAAGGATTTCTTAACAAGGACAGAAAATATGCAGAGTAAGGGGCAGGGATTGGAAAAGAGGGATGAGATTCAGTCATTAGGACACTCAATTTGGAGCAGACACCAGAAGGAAGCAGGAAGTTTGGGGATGTCTGCATTAGGGACACCCAAAGCCAGGTTTGTTGATACCAGCGTTTTTCCTAAAGTTGATTCTGTTGGGGGTTTCTCTAATTAAATTAAGAGAAACACAAGCGTGTCTGTTTGGCCCAGGCAGACTGCCTTCTGTGCTCTCATCACCCTGGACCCACTTCCTTTGGCCTTTGCCCCTTCACTCTAAGGGTTTCAGGTTACTTGATTGAAGGACAAGGGACAGAATCAACGGCAACCCCCAGCTTGTGAAGGCACAAAAATATTTAAGGATCTCTGTTGTACAGTATCTGCCTTGCTAATTAGTTCATGAATGTTATGTATGCTACCCAGTTCTTTGCTTCCCAAATCATCAAATTCCATATGGCTGTTTATTTAGCAAGGTCACAAATATTGGGCATCACCATCATAATTATTTGGAAGAAATCCAACTTTACATCAGTGTGGAAAATGGAACCCCAAAGAGGCAGGGAGCTTGTAGTCATTGTAAGAAAACTACAAGGTCAACTTACAAAGTGTTGATATGTGTGTTTGGTCCCAAACAAAAGACACAACTGCCTTTTTATTATTTTAGTAACATCTAACTCGGTCAATAGCTTCAAATCACTCCATTTTCTCAGAGTTTTGGCTTATTAGCATACAGATGAGGATTTTGGATTTTTTAAAAAGTAAGAATTCTCACTTTTTATACTGATCAAGCAAGGCGACATCCTTTTTGCTGCCTGGTGAATTATGAAATAAAACCAGCTCGGAACACAGTTTCTGAACTTACCGTAGCAAAAGGCAACAAAGAATGAATTAGCCTCATTTCAATCCTAGCTGCTACACAAGTGAGTTTGGTGGCCCTCAGGCAAACCACTTAACCTCACTGAGCACTTTTTTTTTTCATTTATAAAAATCAGGATTATAGTAGTTATCTAAAGGTTGTATGAATTAAATAAGCTCATACCCGAGGAACAAACTTTGTACAGTGTAAATTACCATTTTAAAAATCAGGAATATTCCTTACATAGGTGTCTCAGTTCAATATTAATGGGAAATTGGGAAGGTGAGGAGAATATCCGACAAGAGGATGGTGGTAGATAGGAGGGGAATTCCTGAGAGGTGGGACTTATCTAATGTAGTTTTGGATCCTGAACTCTAAATTAGATCAGAACTGGGGTCTACTAGTTAATCAATAATCAGTATCTCACTGAGGACAAGATTTCAACTAAAATTAGGGGTTTTCCCTGTGGGGGTGGGGCATGTGTTGGGAACAGTGTTAGTGGATCGAGTTGCTTTTCCAAGTTGGTAATCATGTGAGTTATAAGACAATGGAAGAGTTTTGGGGTAGAAGAAAGTGTGCACATGAACTTGAGCAGCCTTCATATACTACTTTATGAAGTATATATGTTTTCTTAACATCATTTGCTTCACAGAATCTGAAACCTCCTTATAAGTTTCTGACTAATGTGGAAATTCATTTGTAAGTATTGAGAAGCTGAGTTAGGACTTTGAATGGTTTCTGACGACTCCGTCTTCACCCACCCACTGAGATCTGTACAACCTCTTACCCGCCCTACTCCTTTGGGTCACTGCTACTGGTGTTCAGATTCCAATGGCCTGAAAGTCTTAGAATAGGTTATGTTTACTATGTAGCCCCTCAAAAACACACGAATGACTACAAAACAAAATGGAAATGTATTCCTGGAAATATGAGAGTGACAATTCCATTTGTGATGCATAGTCCTGACAAAGCGTTAGTTAAGTAGCTACTGCTGAGCTCTGAGATACTTTTTGGATGTTGGAGCAGATTTTTTTTTTTAAGTTTGCTTTATTCCATTCCTAGATCAGAATTTCATGATGTGTTATTTGAGGAAGTTGCTTCTCTTTCAGGCCTGCCCTCTGCTTGTAAGTTTTTTCAATGACTTCCTAAGTAATGTGGCAAAGACTTTTCCTGGACATCTATCTCCTGTGCTCTCAGGGGACACTCTGCAATTACAGTACTGGCCTGTGTTCATTTCGTACTCTCAATGTGCTCTTTAAATAAACAGTGATGGGGTGGAACGGATTGGATGTTGGGGATTGAGGAGTTTAGAATCATAAATATAAGTCATTCTGGAGTTTTTAGTATAGAGGCTATTGGCATTCTGTGTTCACTCTATTTGCCCTCACTCACCATTGCATGATTCAGCCATGCTGGAAAGATATCATCTAGGGCCTTGGGGTAAATGAGATCTCGATTGTAGAGATAGAGCATCCAGAATGCCAAAAATACAAACTGAAAAATAAAACACAAAAATAGCATCGTTAGGTTTGTTTTTAATCAGAGTTTTCTAAGATAACCAAGGAAACATGACTAAATGAAAACAGATACCCATTTTAAAGACATCTTATATATACATTATAGGAATGTAAAATAAAGGGGGAAAATGACTTATTGTAGAATTGCTATATCTGATCTCTCTGAGGATTCTTCAATGTGCCAGTGAGTTAGGGATCAATTATTTGTCCTTTTGGCAGGCAGAGAAAATATGAATAAACAGGATTCACAGACAATTAGTCACTTATTTTACCCCATGAATTCTTTCTCCAAACTTTTATCAGGAAGGCTGAGACTGGGCACATGGAGTGGCTTGGGTCTCACATGTTCCCTGCCCACTGTCTACATAGAGACGGCTAGGGAAAGCTGGAAGGCTGATAGTGAGGAAAGGAAGTGCCAGATTCCCAGGATAATGCACGAGCTAGTTAACTCAGAGTTGGGTCTCTTCATTGCTCAGAACTTTGGGTTGGTCTCTGTCTTCTTGTCAAAGCATCTGTCCTTCATGTTACAAAGTCAATACAGAGATGAGGAGAAAAAAACTATTAATTTTCTAATCTTCTTGTCTTCTACGATTTCATAGGCTCAATGTCTAAGCCTTAAAAAATGAACAGACTTCATTGTTAATTAAAAAAAAAAAAAGCCACGGAACAAAAAACGTAGCCTTTAGAAGATTCTGTGGGGGCGAAAGTAGAGGTATCCTGCAAAGTAAAACTGGAATGCCGGTACTTGCTCTGTTATCTGAAAACTCATTAGTGTTTGGAGAGTTTCATTTTGCATTTTAGTTTGAAGTCTGGGAACTATTGGAAGCAGGACAATGACAGGTGGAAGAAGGTAGTCATTTCTGATTATAAGCCCTGCTGGGCAGCCGGCATGCTTGATCTCAGTTTGTTTCCATCCTAGCTAATGAATGGAAATATAACCAAGTCATAGAAATGTGGACAGCATCGGCATACAAGCTTACTACCATCTCTGGCATATATCTTGTTCTTCCTGATGCTCATTCATTCAACATCATGAGTGAGGCACCTAATGTGTACCCCACACCAGGCTGTCTTTCTCTCCTTGATTATCTTTTCCATGTGCCAACTTTTTTTTTTTTGAATTGGAGTCTCACTCTGTCGCCCAGACTGGAGTGCGGT